>NC_133796.1:18403079-18703079 GCF_043250625.1 Sebastes fasciatus | reverse complement strand
TGGCACATGTAATTGCAAAATTGTATCTCTTAATATAGTATAATTTCAGCAAACATTTATTTTAACAATATTACCTTTACTGGTTGTGAATACTTAAGTGGTAGTAGGTAGTATATTTTTGGCATCATTGGGCAAAACTTCCATAATAACCTTTCATTATATTGTAATTCAAGTGTTCTGAGCCTTTGACGGGAGACTTTGACCAATCACAGGTCATTTCAGAGAGCGTTCCTATTGGCTGTGCTCCGGTCATGTGACCTGTACCTGGCGTTCCTTCAACAGATTTTACAATGGCGGCAGCGTCACAAACTTTCTCATTTTACAGCTAAACTGTGCACTACAATATGATTCTGAAAACATTTGAGGAGAGAAATAGGCATTAACGTAACATAATATTGATTCATATTTGATCAGCGCTGCCTAGTTTAACCGTTTGGTCGGAGTTCACTAGTGATTGACAGCCGGCTCTCATAGAGGGCAGCTGGACAGCGGACCTCAGATCAGCTTTTACTGCTTGTTTTCCTCCGGTATGTGAAATCTTGCAGATGCCGTTAGGAGCAACGGAGGACACAGAGGCAAATTATTTTTTTTCAGGTTACCTGTTTCATGTACTATTGTCACGATATAGCGACCATTTTTGTACAAATATACAATATTTAGACCATTAAACGGTTTTAAACGTAAACATTCTAAATGTGCCCCAGTTTATTCCTGGTTGCAGTGTATGTGCATGACATCAACTGACAGGAAGAACACATGGACCCAAGTTGTTGCCAGGCAACGCAATTCTGTTGCAATTCCGTTGAAATGCACTAAAACGGAGTGTTTCAGACAGAGGATAAATACAGGCATATTCAAGCAGACAGTACGAGGAAAATAAAGTTTTTTTTTAACATTACAGTATGTAAACATGTTCTAGTAGAAACATAAAATACAAGTATGAACCTGAAAATGAGCATGATATGGGTCCTTTAAATAACTTGATATGAGCAAACATCCTCAAATTACAGTTAACTTGTCATTGCAACTATAAGAACAGCTGAATGAAACTGCTTCTCAAACATTAAACACTATACTATAACACATTAAACACTATAAACTGAGGTGTGTTGGGTACAGCCTGATGCCTCAGGCTGATGGTGTTGGACTTTACACTGCACTATAACTGAAATCATGACCTTTGAAACTGTACTGTCATATAGCCTAATGATAATAAAAAACCTTATAGAAATACCTATATACCTCTATCCCCATATGGTGTAGCTGGTATGAAGCTCACTGAGACTGTAATATGTAGTTATGACATATGCTCCTCCCAATCCATCGGAATCAGTGTGTCGGTGAGGACGTGGCGTGGCGGAAAACAGAGAGAGCGAGAGCGAGAGCGAGAGCGAGAGAAAGCACAAAGAGAGGCTGGCTGCGCAAACTCGCTGACTCGACCGCGGCTCTGTTCTTCCACGTGGACTCTGTCATTGACCAAAACAGTCCTCCGTGGCAGCGCGGGGAGGGAGCGCGCGACCCGCCGCCGCTGTTGCGCAGTGCAGACCGGGAGGCGCGAACAGGGTGGTGCGAGCCAGAGGTATTCTCCAGATGTGAACCTTAAAAACAACCGATTACACGCTTTTCACCGTCCACACATCAACTATGCAGACAGGTAGGTTCATTATCATTATGTGTGTTTATCCAGCTGTATAGAGCTCAATGAGGATTTCAGTGTGCTGCATGTTACTTCAGTTCACACACACATAGCCTATAGATCTTAATAAATGTAGTCAATAAGCTAAACAAGGGTACTCTTAACTAGTTATCCTAGTCATTTTTTTTAAATACAGGGCTGCATGTCAAAGCATGAAGATGTTTAAATGCATGTGTGTTCCTGTTCAGGCTGTAATAACTGCTGCAGCTGTGGGTCATGTGAGGCTCTGTTAGCTGCTGCTGCTGCTCCACATCATCATGCTCCACATGGGGAAGCTGCAGTAACCTTAGCTAGTTTGTGTGATGTAATAAGAAGAAAGCAACGCACTGTGCACATCCCAAGCCAGCATTTTAATCTATATAGTAGCATCTACATGTAACATTGAAGAGACATCATGGACACATTCACTGACAGACTGCTGAGCTATAAATAGATGTAGAGGGTTTAATTGATTTTGCCATAATGGACCATTTAGGTTCATCATCTGTGTAACAAAAAGGCTTTTGAAAGGCTGTTCAAAATGTACCTTAAAGAGAGATTTGTCAAGTATTTAATACTCTTATCAACATGGGAGTGGGCAAATATGCTTGCTTTATGCAAATGCATGTATATATTTATTATTAGAAATCAATTAACAACACAAAACAATGACAAATATTGTCCGGAAACCCTCACAGGTACTGCATTTAGCATAAAAAATATGCTATATTAATAGCATATTTGCGTGTCAGTGTGCTGACTTGACTATGACTTGCCCCAAACTGCATATGATTATCATAAAGTGGGCATGTCTGTAAAGGGGAGACTCGTGGGTACCCATAGAACCCATTTTCATTCACATATCATGAGGTCAGAGGTCAAGGGACCCCTTTGAAAATGGCCATGACAGTTTTTCCTTGCCAAAATGTAGCACAAGTTTGGAGTGTTATTTATCTTCTTTCGCGACAAGCTAGTATGACGAGCAGTATCTTCACTCTATCTTTAAAACTGAGCCTGTTATAACCTAAAAATCGTAAGTTGCGTTAATATGTTAAAGAAATTAGTGGCATTAAAACTAATTTGCGTTAACTTTGACAGCCATAATATTTATACATTGATTGGTTTCTACTTGTAGGGAGCAGGTGTTACATGTAGATATACTATTTGACATAGCTAATAACGCACATGACTACCAGGTTGTGAGTATATGTATTTAGGCAGATGCTCTGAAGCAGTAGTCCTGTGGAAATTCCACTTTGTACAGCATCATGAAACCATCACCTCTGAAACTCTCCTATGTGTTACTTTATTGTTTTCCAACCATGATAAGATGCATGCTGGTCACAATCTGTCAGTAAATCTATGACGAGACAGATAAATTCATGATGGCATCCTATCACTGAATTGTGTGCAGATGTGATGTGAGGTTATAACCTGGATGTGTGCTTGTAGGTGCGTTCATGGAGTCTCACCTGGGCCGGTCGGTCCCATGTGTCCTGTCCCTGTACCTGTTCATACACTTGTGCCAGGCTGCACCAGGTGTACCTGGGTCACAAAGGTAACCCCACATCACTACTCCCAAGTTTCACACTTTTTACACAAACCAAGACACAACGTTTTTTGTCTTTCAAGTAAATAGGCTGCACATTTTGTGGGGACATAATTGATTCCTTTTTTATAGTCATAAGAAATTAATTTGCACAATGAACATGTCACCAAAGGCTGCAACATCAGAATGGACCAGATTTACATATATATGTAACACATATATATTTGATATTTGAAGCAGACCTTTTGCAAAACATGGCAAATGAAGCATGTATCATGTATGAAGGGTAGAGTATCTGTTATAGAAGCAAACTTTCTTTCACCTCTGTGGTATTTGCTTATCAGAGAAAAAAATAAATAAATTAAATCAAAGGAAATGATGAAAGAAAAGTCATATTTTTTTTTTTTATTTCATCTTTCAGGGAGGAATCAGTTGATGCCCACCCCGCTTCGGTAGCACTATTCAACCCCTTTGGTACTGGAGAAGAGGACCGCAGGTGAGTGACACATTATGATGATGTTGCTGCTGTTACACAGGCAGCTCATTTTAAACTATACATTTCTACAAATCTTGAAATAAGGATTGATGTAGTCCATAAGTAGAAAGCCTAGTCTGTCTTTTTTTTCTTCAGTATGCCTAAATCTCGCACTCAAGTAATGTATGGGCAGAAATACTGTATGTGTCACTAGAAACTGAATTTGAATAATTTATATTTGAATTTGAAATGCTCAACTTGAATAATTACATTAAAAAAACTGAATACGTTAAACAATACAAATTAAAATTATGTGATTCAAATTCTGTTTCTAGTGACACATATTTCCGCCTGTAGCTTGAAAATTCAAATGTTTTTGTCAGAGGATGATAAATATGTATCACACAGAATAAAGGTATCTGCTCTCATGCATTATTTTATCAAACTACTGTACGATTTAGTAGTACTGATCCAAATCTGATCAACCTGCAGCGTGTTTTAGTGGACTGTAACTGCTGTCTGGTCGCTCTGTGGACTTTGGCTGCTGTGTCGTGCTAATGATGTGGCCTGCACCATAAACTGATAAGATCACATGTGCAATAACACTGCTTTATGTTGCAATTATGAAAATATAGATTATCCTCACACATAATTCAATGGCTCACCGTTGGTACAGTAGTGTGAACTGACTCATTGTGAATCACAGGTTTAATTTATTCAGGGAACAAAATGAGAGACAAACACTTTGTGGACTTTTAGTGTCGTAGAGTAGGCTATGTTATTGGTGACAATTTGACTGCAGCTTTTTTCTCCTGGCTGATAAGATTAATGGATGTGTAAACATCATATTAGCTTACATCTATTGAGTGTATGACCACAGAAATGTTAGTCAGCTGTGTAGAATAGCAGTTGATGGGATCTGCACCTCCCTACAGGAGGCTGAGGTGCAGGCTGGATTTCAATTGTAAGATGAGTGCAGTATTTCAACCATGTTGCCATGGGTGTGACTTAATTAACTTTAATTAAAGGCCTGTGCATTGTACTAAACAATGCATCTCAAAATGAAGTCAGACAGACTATGAAGGACAAGACTGATACACCCTGAAAGCTCTTGACAGAAACTTTGGTCATCATGTGTTTCCACCTGAGCAGGAAGGAGTGGTCTGAAATAGCACCGCTACTTTATACAACATTAAAACAGAACAGCAGAGCGGCTCACAGGTTCATTAAGTATCAGTGTTGCCCCAAGGGTGTCTTCTCTCAGTCAGCTTCATGTAAGAAGGTTCCAACTTTCCAAAACTATTAAGCAAACTGTAAAATCCGCAAATACAGGGATAACCTGTATTTGAACACGATGCTTTGTGATGAGGTGGCCCCTCCTCCTGGAGTCATGTGTTAAGACTTATTCAAAGTAGCCACAAATCCTGACCTCTTGTGGCTGAAAACAACAGAATCACTACTATCAAGAGTCATAGTATAAGATAGCAAAGGGAGATTTCACTAAATTAGATGTTTTGATCCTAATTTTGTCGTTCTTTTTTGCCTCTCGGAGTCTAATTGTATTACTAAGTCGCTGCAGGGTTGAACAGATCTAACCCCTCTGTGTTAATCCCGGGCTCTAAATGTTTTACTGATTAATTGATATCTACTCTGTGCTGTTTATACCACAGATTGCTGCAAAGTTACATTCAATCAAGTCTGAAGGATGGCCAAGGAGGACCAGAAATCAGCACCTGGGAGCAAGGTAGACATCTCTACCTGCTGGTATAACACTTATATAAGTTCATAAGTGTCCCAAACCGACAGGTGTTAACATTACTGAAGTTGTGTTTGTGTGTATACAGTATGGGGGTATGCATACTGTACATCCTCTGCAGTTATACTACAGCAGTATATTAAATGTGTTTGGTATTAAACATGTCAGTCTTCTCCTGCTTTGTGTCAGAGGTGTTCTTCCTGTTTCGTCTTTATGACTACGATCGCGGTGGGCTCCTGGATGGCTTGGAGTTGATGAAGCTAATTTCAGACTATAACTCCGATCATACACCTGGAGCACGGACCAATGAGCTGGTGAGGACGAGTGGCTGTCTACTTGTATATACCTAACAACACTTTCATACTTATTGGCCTGTTAATCTGACCTGAGGTATGTGTGCATGTGGTGTTTTCTGAATCCAGGTGGTGTCTATGGTAGATTTTTTACTCCAGACTCAGGATCTAAACCAGGACGGCCTGTTGGCCCCATCCGAGCTGCTGTCTCCTCCATTACCTCTCACAAAGGTACTGTACATTTACACACTTGATTCCTATGTAACGTTATGATTGCCTTCTAAAGGAACAGTGTGCTACATTTCGGGGGATGTATTAGCAGAAATGGAATATAATATTTATAACTGTGTTTTCATTAGTGTATAATCACCTGACACTAAGAATTGGGTTAGGGTTAGGGTACCTTATAATGAGCACTTCATATCTACAGTACATAGGGAGCGGGTCCTCTTCACAGAGTCCGCCATGTTGCTCAAACCAAACACTGTTCTCTAGAGAGAGTCTTTCATGATTTTACGTTTCCTGAAGGCCACCGTAGTAACGTGAGCCACAGAGTGCAAAACCGTGGTACCGCCAGCCGGCGACTGACTTCTTTCGCTCCTAAAGTAGTGTGTGTTTTGCCCTCGGCAGCTCACGTTACCGCAGTCTTGGCAAGGGAGGAGTGAGTGAAGGGGTACTCAGTTTGTTGCAATCTGCAACCACTAGATGCCACCAAATCCTACACATTGTACCTTTCAGCCGCAACAAACAAAATCCAGTGAACAACATTTTGATATTTAAATATGAGAAAATAAACATTTTTAAAAATTTTAAATATGAAAGTATATTCTTGACAGTGGTAAAATAGTAATTTGACAAAGCAATCCCAACTCAAGGTCCACTTACTAACTTTTTCAAATGTATGAAACCAATCTAAAAAATGAATGTATCAAATATTTGATTAAAAAAATAATAAAACCTAGTAAGTGTACGTTGAGTTTGCAATTGTTTTGTCAAAGTCTGTTTTTTTTTGTCATTAAATACATGTAAAGGTACATTATAATACAAAAATGTTTTTTCATTTCATTTTGAGAGGATATATGATGATAGGATTAGCTTTGATGTTTTACCAACAACTAACATGTAGACAGTGGTAGTTTTATATATAAAGTTTGTGTTTCATTTTGGTTTACTGGGCTGTTTTATTCTCAGCTTCATTTATGGTCGACAGCAGTAACATTAATTCACTTTTTCCACCGCAGGACTCCAGCAACAACAACGCACCTCACCAGGAGCAAGAGGTGGCAGATGACAAGGAGAAGGCAGGAGCAGCAGAGCAGAGAGAGGGGGCTCATGAGGAGCTTCAGCCTCAAGATGGAGCGCAACAGGAGGTAAAGACAGAAGAAGAGGAACTCATAAATCAAGTAGTAGACAAAGAGCATGGACAACAAATCCCAGAAGCCCCAGCAGCAGAACAGAAGCACGAAGTCCCTGTTCATCGGGGGCAACCAGAGATGTGAATGTACACACACACACACACACACTGTGGTCCACATAATCATGTTTCTCTTGAGTCAGCAGAAGACTGAGTTAAAAATACCACTACGAGGACCTCTTAATCTTCATCCCCACAAATTATCTTTCTCTTGATTACAATTCTGAGATTCTATTATCCATTTCATTTGACTGTTAAACACATAGATGAGAAGATGAATGTATTGAAAGTATTCATGTATATTTGAAACCCCTTTTCTACAACCAGTAATTATTGATCTTAATTATGAATGCAAAGATTTCTAGAGCTGTAAAAGGGACAAAAGTCCTGATTAAAAACGCAATATTATTCATATTAGTAAAACGGAAGCCATCCTTAATAGGAACAGTACTTTAGTATATTATTATCTAATGTTGAATAATTCGAAATGTGTAAGGTGTGTATTTTCTTTTCTTTAATCATATTTATTTAACCTTTTGTTATATCTAAAAAAAAAAAAAGAAGAAGAAGCATATTTTTAAATGTATTTGTTTTTTTTCTATGTAGAGACTGTTGTTTCATGTACACCCTGATTGGCCTTATTGTGTCTGACTCACTCTAGGTTTAGGATTTGCACCTAGTAGTTATGCACCAGGACTGTTTAAACTGCTCTCTTTAACAGAGAAGCTCAGTTTAGCCATGGGCTTACATTTGGTCTTCCGTGAGTATTTCCTCAGTCTACACAATGACTTTAATTTACTGAATAAAATTAAGTTATTCAGAAAAAACAAAAAAAAAAAGAACATAGCCTATTGTTATGCATTATCAGCCAAATCTGTATTTCTTTTGATGCACTTGTTTATGACCCAGTAAGTATTTAATTTTGATTAGGATTATTTTGTGCCTGAATGAGTTGGGAACCATGGAATTACAGATCAATATTGTGCTCTTAATGTGTGCTTAATGAGTTACAGCCTTCTACCACCAGCCTTTAGGCCACGGGCTTTAAAATGTTCATCTTCATAATTAAGGTCAGGAAGGCCCAATTGAAATATTAGTTCTTTACTATATCATTAAATTCTTAAATGAAAGTTAAAGTCGTTAAAGTCTTTATCTGCAAACTTGAATGTGTTTACAGTATGAAAGGGTTTACTATTTGTTGTAATTTTTAGTTTCTTTACCCCTTTCGACCATTTTGCATTTATACTGCTGGAGAAAATAAAGCAAACATTTCTTTGTCCCTCTGCCTTTCTAAGATGTGTTGGCTTTGTTTATATATCCATCCATCCATCCATCCATTATCTATAACTGCTTATCCTATTCAGGGTCGCAGGGGGGGCTGGAGCTGATCCCAGCTGACATTGGGCGAAGGCGGGGTACACCCTGGACAGGTCGCCAGCCTATCACAGGGCTGACACATAGAGACAGAGAACAATTTACGCTCACATTCACACCTACGGGCAATTGAGAGTCAACAATTAACCTGCATGTCTTTGGACTGGGAGGAAACCGGAGAAGCCGGAGAAAACTGTCGCTAACACGGGGAGAACATGCAAACTCCACACAGAAGGGCCCCAAGCCTGTGACCCTCTTGCTGTGAGTCGACAGTGCTAACCACAGCACCACCATGCAGCCCTTGTGTGTATATGTATGTATATATACAGTATATATATATACTGTATATATCGACATACATTTTTCGACATACTATATTATGACTTTGTTTTCGACGAGCTATACTATGATTTCTTTTAACTCTTTTTTGCGACATACTTTACTGACTTTTTTCAACACACAACTATGACTTTTTTTTCGACAAGCTGTACTATGACTTTTTTCAACATACTATACTATGATTTTTTTTTACTCTTTTTTTAGACATACTGCACTATAACCTTTTTTACAGCATATATTACAACTTTTTTTTCAACATACTATACTATGACTTTGTTTCAACATACTATACTGACATTTATCGACATATATTATAACTTTTTTTTCAACATACCATACTATGACTTTTTATGACAATTTTTATGAATTTATGACATACAATACAATGACTTTTTATGACAATTCTTATGACTTTATGGCATACTATACATTTTTTGTGACAATTTTATGGCATAGCCTTCTATGCTATGACTTTTTATGACATGCTATATATAATTATATATATATTTTTTCTTAATGGCATACCATACTAAACATTTTAATGACATTTGTATGACATAATATAATTTAAAAAATAAATAAATAAAATAAAATAAGTACATTTTATTTACCTATTTTACTACATTTTCAATTGTGTGTACTGTAGACATGAGGTTAGAAACCCAAGCAGATCAGGCTCATGTGAGAGTGGCTGTAGGTCATATTTATGATCCCTTTCCAATGTTACCTTATTACTTAATAATTACTAACTAAATTAAAACCTAGTAATTACTTCAATTAAGTTTAGTTTTGTTTTTTGAACAAAAGAAAACTTCACAAACATGCAGTGCACTATTCATGCAAGTGAAGCTAGACTTCTCAAAGGGCTTATTTCTTATTAAAGTCTCTAAGAATAATTTGAGTTAGTCAAGGACTCCTTCCAATACTGTACAGACGACATACAACATTAATAAAATAAGTTTTTTATGTAGTTTAAAAGTGTTGATCCAAACCCTCCTGAAGCTGCACGGTACAAGCCTATCAATATAAAATCTCAAAGTTAAAAGTAATCTGACGTCTGACAGACAGGATTATATTAGAAACTCTCTGTAAATCTATTGAGAATATTCCTTGGATGCTGATTATATCTGGTCCCAGTGGTGGTATGATAAACATGAGTTAATCGAGTTATTTATTTGACGAGGCGGTTAGACAGTACATGCAGCCAATGGACCAATAGGGGAAATAAAAAATGAAATGTGTTCAATGTTGGGAGTGTGAAGAAAGTAAACAACCTTCATCATGACGAGTTATGATGTTGCGACAAAGAAGCCATGACGTGACGATCAATAGTACTCGTCTAGAAGACTTCTTGAGTTCAGAATACTAAATGAAGAAAAATCAAGTGCTTACTTGTCCAAAATATTATCCTAAAAAACTGCAGTCTGCAGCCATGATGGCCGTGTATCTTATCAATAAATGATGTATGAGAAAATAAACAAAGCAATGACTGCTTTATCAGCGTAGCATTTTATCTTAGGTGATTCTGCACTGAATAGTTAACATGCATGAAACAGTTAAACACAGTTTTGGAACATGGATGACATGACTTATCTAAAGCTTAGATAAGTATATGATATGGTAGCAAACACAAGCAGTTCTCTATCCGAACATGAATGCATGCTGAAGTTCTGCTTTTAACAAATTCATTTCACAGTAAAAACACGACCCGTTACTCTCGTCTTCCAATCAGTGTGTAAGACAAAGTCATCAGAAAATAAAACAGAAGTCTACCGTAATAGAAAAAGTCTGTATTAAACATTCCCTTTTCACTAAACACAAAAGACCAAAACAGAATAAGGCTTTTTTTACCTTAAGCATATTCAAACATCACCCAATCAGTGGTGTTGAAACAGAGGAAAGTTTTAAATGGATTTCTTCAGCTCATACTTGTTGCATCGCAACATGAATAAATATGTTCCACAGTTAAAGGGGCTTTGACGAGCATGTATTAAGAACCTAATAAAGAAATTGAATTGTGTAATCAAGAAAATAAATTACTCCACTTGCATGTTGAAGTGTACTTGTCAAACATACTTATATATTGTATATATGTGTATATTGTATGGAGAAAATAACTGAAACTGGATCTGTGGTGGAATGTTTGATTTGTACATAGTAAGAAACATTGCATAATTCCACAATTCCTACTACAAGTAAGTTGAAATGAATATATTAACTGTGTGGTCCAATATTCCACAGATTAAGGGGGATTAATGGTGAGCAACACCATAGCTTCAGGTCAATTTAAAAAAACAAACTAGAGATGAGATTGTGTTCCACTGTAAGCAGCCATATCAATAGACAACGTGAGAACTGTCGGCCACTGCCAGTAATGTCTTCTTTGCAGCAATGGGCAGTCCACACTGGTTATTTGGTCCTTAAAGAGCGTTAAACAAACACAAGAAGAGATATGACAGATATGACAATAGAAAAGTTTGACAAAGTTACAGAGAAAAGAGTGAAGGAGAAAAAGGGGAGAAACAAAAATAGCATGGAGGTAGAGAGGAAGTTTTTGACATCATATCCAGCTACCAACAGTGGTCTCTTAACATTGTTTTTGCATTATTGCACTGCAATGGGACACACACACACGCACACACACACAGGGGAATGACCATCTTAAAACAAATCAAACACACCCAAACCAGTATGCACATCTTTCACATATATTAGGAAGAACAGGAGGTAATAACCTAACTAGCTTTCTACTTTGAATCTTTCTTTACCTTTGGGAATGAGATAGAGGGAAGAGGCAGGATGGAGCCTTCTCATTAAAAAGGGTTCAGATGATGTGGCCTTTTAAAACTGACTGGCAGTGATGGAAGAAGTATTAAGATATTTTGTAGCAATGCTACAATGTAAAAATACTCTGTCACAAGTAAAAGTCCTGCATTCAAAATCGTACTTAAGTAAAAGTACAAAAGCATTCGCATCAAAATATACTCAAAGTACTGAAAGTAAAAGTACTCATTATGCAAAATGACCCATTTCAGAATCATATATATTATATCACTGAATTATAATTAGTGATGCATTAATGTGTGAATCACTTTAATTCTGCAGCTGGTGAAGCTCTGCCTTATTGACTGCTGGGTATCTTAACCTATAATAATATATATTATAATTTATTAGCGGAGTTATATTTTGTATTGATAATCTGAATCCGCAAAGTAACTAGTGACTAAAGTTAGCAAGTAAATGTAATATTTGCCTGCAAAATTTAGTTGAGTAGTAGTATAAAGTAGCAGCAAAAGGAAATACTCAAGTAAAGTACAAGTACCTCAAAATGGTCCTCAAGCACAGTACTTGAGTAAATGTACTTAGTTACTTTCCACCACTGCTGACAGGTAGCTAACTTTTCAGTTTTAGGTTGAAACTGCATATGCTGCAAGGCAGGGGTGGTCAAATCCCCGCTTACTGGTGTGAACTGTAGATTTTAAGTAGGTGACACCTGATAAACGTGCTCCCCAGAAACAGAAGATTCAGCTATTTCAGTGATTAGACAACTCTGGTGCATAGTGGAGTCACAGGTTTAAATTACACAAAAAGAAAATTGATCCTACAACTGAAGTTGTGCAGCTTTGTCGGTTACTACTAACATAAACACAACTTGGTATTTATGGACTTTATCCAAACCTCATCCCTCTTTATCTAAACCTGATTAAAGGCCGAGTCTTGTAAGGCCTTGGAGAAGTAGAGGCGGACAGGAGTCAGGTGATGGGCAACAATGACTTGGCAAAGATGTCGGGTGTGTTGGATTAAAGTAGGGCAGAGCAGGGCAGTGTCTCTTTTCAAAGTCTTGGTTCAGAAATCAAATAAACTGGATGCAAAAGCACTTTGCACTAAGGCAAAGACAGTGAACATACATATTATATGTACTAAATGTTAGGGAAAGACGGATGAAATCAGTGATAGTGCCCTCCAACTTAATGTAAACATACACATACCTAACTGAGAATTAACCGCAGAAAGTCTGGTTAGGATGGACTTCATTCAAGTAACACAACTGTAATGTTTGACTTCACTAGTTTTAACTGCATCCACCTCAAAATTGAGAACTGTAAAACTGAGCCCATATATTTCAAATCTGGTGATCTAACCTGATTAATAACCACTGCACCCCATCATCTGACTCCTACGAATGATAATCTGTTTTCCTTATGGTCCATCTGGGCTATGAGCTGTTAGGGTGACAGCATTAGCCGGATACATTTCACCATCAGTACACGTGTTTGTCGGGTACTTTGCATCACACCTAGATCAAGTTTCCAGAGTCAAATTGTTCTAGCACTACACACAGATAGACCATAAAGTCCTTCTCTAGATCTGCAGCACCAGGCCAGCGGCTGAGACGTTGTCCCCTCCACCTGCAGTTTGGTAAACCTCAGTGCAAACCAGCACTGGTGCTACGCAGATCTCGTAGTCGTCCTCATCCCAGCAGCTGACGGGCCGGGTCTCCTGCAGAGGGATACGCTGGCTGCCCTCCCGCCGGCTAATAGAGAAGGAGTCGTCCATGATGAGCCTCGCCTTGCTGGTGTCAATGTCGTCAGAGCCGCAGACATGGCGGTTAGCTGTGAGAGAGGCCTTGGCGGTGGCTGACATGGTGTTCTTCCACTGGGAGCCGTGTGTCACAATCATTGCCTGGAAGGCCAGCGTGTGGATGTGGAGCCGAGTCAGCGGCTTAGCTTCAGTGAAAGCTTCAGCACTATTTCTGTCACTTCCTGCACTTGAATTCCTGGAGCGCTGGTTCACAATGCGATAGACCTCCCTCATCTGGTCGAGGACAGTAGCTACACGAGGGTTTGGGTCTGACAACACTGTGATGTTGGAGTCTTTTAGCAGACTGAGCAGGTTAGGAAGCTCCTGTTCATTCATCCCTAAAGAGTCCGCCTGGGAAACCAAAATCAGGATGAGTGATTAAACTGAGGACCAGCCTTTACCGGACAGTGCATCTTATAGTGTTGCCTTCAAATGGGGTCGTGTTTACTGTGTACA
The DNA here is from genome assembly GCF_043250625.1 of Sebastes fasciatus. Classification (NCBI taxonomy): domain Eukaryota; kingdom Metazoa; phylum Chordata; class Actinopteri; order Perciformes; family Sebastidae; genus Sebastes; species Sebastes fasciatus. The sequence goes on along the minus strand of NC_133796.1, from coordinate 18,689,167 downwards.
TGAGAAGAGTCCATATGAACAGCGTCCTCTTTTAGTATTCACAACCTCCAAATAGGGATGCCACAGTGAGGACATTTTCCCATCGGTTAATAAACTTGTGACATCATCGGTGTTACCGATTACACCAGACATTTTACAAAAAAAGATGACGCTCAATATATGGCGAGCGCTTACTTTGATCTTTACCGTCGGATGACTGTGTGTCTGGCCTCTCCGGTCTGGCTTTTACTCCAGGTTTCCACCTGGAGACGCTGCGCCGTGCAAGCCAGCTGTGACCGCTCTGTCCTCCGCACGATTGCCCCATTAATGTTATGGTTCCCATAGCATTGGTTTTAAATCCGAAGTATTGCCAAATAGGCGTTTTTGCTTTTCGCTTTGACAAGAATCCTCCGCCATCATCTTTTCGTTTTTCTTCGTAATTTTATATGTCTGAGGAAAATGTTGACATTCCCAACGACCTCATCTTTTTCCTCTGTCACATTATGCCTTTGCATTTCCTACATTATGTTACCCGCGCTAGCTTGCTAAATTGTTAGCCTCGGTGGCTTCTAGACGCCGACAGTAAAGTTATTATTGCTGTTGCCTAGCAGCGGTGGGCTCACAACTTAACCACTTGAACGCCAAGCATATCATTTACACAACTTCCCATGTTGTAACCACAAGCTCACGAGTTCCATTTGAAGGCAGCAATAAAAAAAAAAATTACAAAAAAAGTACAGCAGCTACAACGTTGCATGGACTGACATCTTCTGAAATTGTGATCAACATGGCAAGTGCAGTTTATTCTGGAAAAAGTCAATTAGTGTCTACAATTTGATCTCGAAACATAGTTTTGCATCAGGCAGATGCTATACTCAGGTATTCACTTCTGTGTTGTCTTAACTTGTCTGACTGTTACTTTGCAGGGCTGAGAGGAATTAACTACACTGGCTGCATTGACTGCATAAATCAATCAAGGAAACCGATGCAACAATATGATCTTCATGTGTTTTTAGAAGTTTCTGGACAACAATGGAGTTCTATGGCAGCATATTAGCAATATCAGGATGTGGCTACACGGACACTATTTCACTTTTGTTTACTACATGTGTTTTTTAATACAGAAAGACACTAGCGCGCAAGACATTAAACAAACTAAAATAAACATGCAAATACAAAGCAGGGAGGCAAATACGGTTTCTGTCGGGTGACAGGCTGTTTTGTTTTGAAATGTATACAACACATTTAACTAAGCAAATCTAGTTTCAAATGACCTGCTATTATTTGTCAGACACCTTGTGTCTTTTAACTACATCACTGTATTTTTCTGGGATGAACATTTTGTTTTTTCACCCCTGTGTTTGTGTAATTGTTCTAGTCTCCTGCCGTGTAAATTAATGTGTTGATTAATAACTGTTCAGTCATACATACATGGGGAATGATGTAGTGAAGAAGGTCTTCCATTATACTCTCTTCTACAAAACTGGCCATCTCAAAATGGACTCCAATCTGTGGAGACGAGGAGGACAGGAGGTTGGCCAGGCGGGAGAGGAGAGCGTCCCGCTCACCTGTTATGATGAAATTAATATGTGGAAAGAGAAGCAATTCAGACAAAAGGTAGCCAGACAATAAGGAGTGAAGGAAACAAAGAGTAGAGAAGAGACAAAGTGGAGTATTGTGGAACAAGCACCCCTTTCTCTTAGCTACATTAAACTCAACATTTACAAATAAGTACAAGGCCTTGATCCACCTTTAAGCGTAACTCTGAATAGACTAGTTCCTTTAATGTAAAGTTAAATCATTATTAATAGTTGTATAATTATTTCAACGGTTAGCTTTCTTCAATTAACGTTCACGCTATCCCATTTCAGTTGTGCGACACAAAGCAACGGACACTGCTGCCGGGAGAGGTTCCAAATCAGCGACTAATAAAAAGGTTGTCTCCAGTTTGCTCTTACCGGACTGGAAGGGGAAGTTATCCATCATTTGCAGCCCACCCACCACCAGCAGATCTGGTGTGAAGTCTTTGAGTTTCTCAGCAAACTCCGCCATGGAGTCCAGGTAGGGGTTATGGTCATCGCTGTGGACGATATATCTACAGAGACAAACAAAGTCTGCTTCAAATACCGTAGAGGCTTAAATATATACGCATGTACATACACACATAGAACCCTATTACTCACATTCATTAAATCCAGCCTACTGTGGATGGTGGAAAAACGTGTCTCTGGCTTAAATACTCTCACATACACAGTTCACCTTAATGATCCCTCAAGATTCTCAAAATATCTACCAAATGCTCAACACATACCTGTTGGCTCTGCGTGAGGTATAGTGACCCCAGCTAGCACCAGATGAATACTCCAGAATCAGATGAATGTCTGGCTCTTCAACTATGTTACCTGCCACTGGAAAGACAGAGGTAGGTTAGTACAGGGGCATGGAAGTGAAGAAGACCGGGAAGGTAAAATACATAGAAGGCAGAGGAGGTGGAGGTGGGTGTGTACCTGTAATGTGTTCGGACAGGACATCAATAAAATCGGGGCTGAAACTTCCCCCTAGCAAAAGATCACATCCCTCGGTTGCCAAGCGGCTAGCCATTACCGGGGCATTGCCACCTATTGCCCATCTGTTTCCAGGTAAATCACGGGACGCTTCGACCAGCTCACTGAACAGGGTATCATTTAGCACAAAACGCCTGCAAGACAAAAAAAAGCAAAATAATAGTGAAACAATGTTAAAACTTGAAAATACCAACATTATTTTACTCAAAACTCCTCCTCTTTTATTCTGATGTTTTAGTTCTTTAATGCAATTTTAAAGCATTTTGAATTGCCACACTGTACGAAATGTGCGCAGTCACGACCACACCATCCTCGAACTCAAACTTCATTTTGATCTCAACTACACACCTGTAAAGGTTCGTGACTGAAATGAAATATGAACACCTGGCAAAGTTCCTGGAAGTGTGTCCAGGTCTACATTTTGCCAGGATGACACACACCCACACAGATTCACAAACAATAACAACCGTGTCCTTACTTAACCGATGTAATTAAAGCTGAGAGACTTGTTCACCTGGTCTGTTCGCAGATATTTAACGTGTGAAACTGAAATACTGTGAAACAGTGTGTTTCTCTTCCCTTAGCTTGTTGAAAAAATACACACGTAAAGCATATCAAGAGAAGAGGTCGACTGATAGTGGATTTATAAAGACTGATATAATAACGATAGTTTGGAGCATGAAAACGCCTATAGCCGATTAATCGGCCGATACCCCCCTCTAACCGCGAAATTAATCCGACACTGTAATAAAATCAATGATATTTCTTTTCTGACAAACTATATAACTAACTGACATCTAAGTCAAAGTAATAAATATCTATAAATAAATACATCTGAAACTTAGCATCAAACTCAAAGTAACAAATACCTAAATAGATATATACATTTGGAACTGAACATCAAACCCAAAGTAGGCCTAATTAATAAAGAAATCTGGAGCTGAAGATCTAACCTAAACTAACAATCATTTATTTTTTGAAAGAGAAAAGTGAAAGTGAAAGGTTTCTCACTGTAAGTCGGAGTTAATGATGTGATTTTCATCTGTCAGCTACTTTTGCATATGCCGTTTTTATTAAAACAGTTTTTTTCACGCTGAATTTAATCGTTACTAAGAACATCCTGAAGTGTAATTTCATGGATTATATCGTTGGAATATGTTCTGTTTTATTTAAAGTCTGTCATGCTCGTGCATTTATGGTTACTGCCCACGTAGGCCTGTGTTTTCAAACATTTTGTAGGCTACTTTTAAAATATGGCGTACAATTTATTTATTATATCAATTACATCATGTCTTAATAAAGACTAAATTATATGATTAGGTTTATCGATTTCACAGTCCATTCTATGCCCATTGTCACGAAGAGTGCATTTGTATTTTTTTCATCGACCAGTCACATATTTTTAAAAGAATGCATCCTACGTAGCAACGGGGTCAATCACACCTCCTCACTAAGGTAAACGTTTCTGTCCTTTTCTTGCTCAGAGTTGCTCTGAAATCAATCCTAAACTTGGACTCCTTGGAATTTAGGCTAAGTTAGGAGCTCTCCGTTTATTAATACGGCCCCTAATTTCTGTGTCTAATTGAGATTTTTAGGCAAAATTCGTTATTCTTATTCAACCTCTCACATACACACATTATCTTGCCCTTTCTGTCCATGATGATTTTGTAAGCATGTTGCCTTTAGGTGTTATTTCCAGACAATGAACAAGGGCTCACAGGCGCCACAACTAGAGCAAGAGCAGTCGCCAATGAATGAGAAGAGGGGAGACGAGTTCAACGGCATAAAATAACACTTTAGTAACAATGAAGACAGTGATAACAGTGATAACAAACCCCGAAAAATACAGATATGCACTGACCAAATCAAGGTTTTTTTACTTGTACCTTTTACTTGGTTAGTCTATTTTAATCTGAAAAGTAAAGGGCCAGAGGAAAAGTGTGTGTGTGGTTGTATATATTTGTATGTAACTTAAAAATAAACCCATACACAATAATGGTGGATTGTGAGTGTGTTTGTGAAAGAGCATGTGAGGGAGACAGAATGAGTCAGGAGCACAGAAGCCTGAGGCGAGCAACGAAGATATTTACTTTTGGCTCGGCTCAAGCCTCACAAACTATCTATCTACTTTGTGTTCCCCCTCTTTCTTATTCAACTACGGCGGTGCCCGTTCAAAACATGCCTGTTCAGAACGGGCCGAATGCGTGGCCTGAATTGTACCCCGAAATAACTTAGAAAAAAGCCCCCCAAAACACTTAAAAAAATATGCAACTCAACTGTATACTACTGACTGTGTAACTCTACTTCAGAGGAAAACACTGTAGTACTACATTTACCTGACAGAAATGTTACTGGTTACGTTATAGATTCAGATTTTACCCACAAAATATAACAATTAAAATATGATGCATTATTATTCAGTAAACTCTCCAGCATCATATTAGAACTGAACGTTTCACCTTGAACACACGTTAAGTAAATTTAAGTACATTGTGCTGATAATACCTCTCTTTCACTCTTCACTTGAATTAAACATTTGAATGCAGGACTTTTACTGTGCGGTATTCATAGTTTTACTGTTAATAGTTTACTTCAGGAAAAAGGTTTAGAGTAGATCTACTTCTACCACTGCCAAAAAAACAGCATTCCCACTTAGGGAGGGTGAAAAGTAAAGCAAGTGAACGTTTGCCCTCGGGGCTCCCAAATCACTAAATCCGCTTCCAGTTGGCTATTCGCTTGTGTCAACTCCAGGGAAGTGAAGAAGTGTTCGGTTGAAAAGTGAACGGCAGTCAATGAGCCGCGGCTGTTCGAAACGATTGCTTTGCTCCCGGTATTGCTGCTTGCAGCGTTGTCGGGGGCTCGTACCCGTACGGAGCGCGGTCTACCCGCTGTAGACAACATGCTCATTTCTGTCTGCAGAGCCCTGAAGCCCCTCTCCTGCTGCAGCACAGAGTGCTGTGTGCTTGTTTGTTCAGTTTAATAATATTGAACATGTCGCGTGTCAAAATTGCACCGAATTCGACACTGCACATTATTGAGTCCCCAGCAATAGACCCGCCAGGTGTTTAGTTGATCGGATGAACGGTTCTCGAGATATGTGAATAACACACGGAGGGACAGACAGACAGAGATGCCTTGCTCTATACTTTAGAGCAAGGCATCTCTGTCTGTCTGTCCCTCCTATAGAGTCTATAGTTAGATTACAAAACCACACTTAGACACACCTTACATATATAAACAGAAAAACTGATCTAACCAGTCATTTCACACAGAAGACTAAAGTATTCAGATATTTGTGCAAGAACTTGTTCACGCACACATCTATTTATATCACCAAACTGTGAATTTAGGATTAGCATAACACTCACTCTGCTGCAGCTCCCGGTGCAAAGAAGTAGGCAAAGCTCTGAGCCAGCTGTGCTTCATTTTCTATGTAGTCATGGTGTAAAGGCTGGTCTGTGGGAGGCAGGCCAATCTTATTAAGCAATGATACTCCATCCACTATCAGGTCAACACAACCTCCAAAACCTGTGGATGAGGGAGAGGGACAGAGAAAGAAAGACAATGAGGGATAAATATGTGATAAAAAACAGGGCCAGAAGCAGGTATACAGCTTAAAGTCTGGGGACGGCAAGAAGGAGAAGATAAAGAGATGGCCACCAGGGGAAAATGACAGGGAGAGTATTATGTATAACCCATTTTCCTTTAAACACTGCAGTCAAACTGAACAGTATAAAAAGAGAAAATAGAGGGGTAATGCCAGTGTGCAGCTTTAGTAAACTGAGCAGAGAGACATCTACACAACATGCAGCGTAATTTTTTCTGCCACCGTGGTCAAATGGATGCAGTTTCAGCTGCAGGATCAAACTTCATCAACGCCCAGCTCTCATCGGCAAGTCTGAGCAAAGGCCAAAATGCTGTGCAATAACGCCAGATGGCTTACATGTGTAGGAAACCTGTTAGAGAAGGCAAAAGGCAAAAGTTTGTTCTCACATTTGAATGAGTTTTGAATATTTAACTCAGTCTGACAGTAGCTCAACTCCAAGCTGCTTGGTTTGCAATTGCTTTTCAATGCTCTTATCCATTAGCCATCTACAATTTTCTTCAGATAATTTTCTGTAAATAAAAATTAAAAAAAATACCTGTGTATATTTGGTCATATGGTCAGCACTAGTGGTGCATATTTATTGTGCTTTTGGTTGAATTTCAACAGCCCAGTATTTAGAATAGCAAGCCTTTATTTCTTTATATCGTTGCACAATGTACAACAAAATGTGTCACTCTGTTGTAGTGCTAAACTCCCCAAAACTTCACCACCTGAAGCACCTAAAAGCAATACATGAGGATTAGATCAAACAATCTGTGATGTGACTAGGCTTACATGTGATGTTATTATAGCTAATAAAAATGCAACTGGTCCGACGGCACGGCTGAGCCTGTTGTTGAACTGGGTAAAGGTTGGACAGATAACGTGATCACTTCTGTTGTGTGTTTGTAACAAGACTCAAAGGACAAGATTTTAGGATTAGATCATGACAGTCAAGACATGGGTCATGCACGCTAATAATGTTGTTTGCTGAAACCAGTCTGAAGCGGTTTGTCTCACCTGAAAAACTGCTCATCAGTTCTCTGTGGCTTCCTGTTGGTTTAAGGAGGGTCTCTACTCAGAACTGAACTGTGGACTGAGATCTAGCTAATGATTGTGCAATCATGGCCAATCACCCCCCCTTTTTTAACTTCCTCTTTTCCTTCACCAAACTACTCTCCACTGTTTTGTTTGTTTGGCTTCAACATAAACATTAGCTCAGATCTAACTGATTTAACTTGGTCAGTCATTTGCAGACAAATCTTCTGCTATTCACATTAAAAACATAAATGTGTAACTTAGCTAGATACAGAGGTCAGTTCACAAAAACAAAAGTTCTTCCTGTAACGTCACGTGCCATGTTTCAGGACAGCATGGTTTCTTCTCCAGCAGCAACATTTTATTGGAGTAATTTTGTTAGTGATATTGACTTGAAGTAAGTTTGGTCCTTACCGCAAAGGTTCCTTCTAACAAGTAAGGTAAAAGAGGTGTCATTTAAGTTGAAGTTTTCTTACAAAAGTTAAAGAGTGACATATAGATGTAAATAGTTCCTTCTGCGAATCACATCCTGAAACTTGCTCTCATTTATTCTAGTCCTGTAGATTTACATATGAATTGTGGAAAGATATCAATAATTTTATACTTGTTAACATTTTCTCAGATTTTGCACTGTACTATAGAAAATTTATATTATGCTGAATATGATTACAGTGACAAAGACAGCAATGCATTTTTTCTTATTAATCTAATTTTAATTCTCGCGAAGTTCCACATTCACAAGTGTAAATTTACCAAATAAAACCCTATTTCTTTGTATTTATGAAAGAAATGGATCTTTATCTGTCAACTCTTTCTTCCTCACAAAACAAGAAAGCAATGAAAACAATGAATGTTTTTAAGTGAAATTATTGTCATACTCTCGCGTGGTCTTTTTTATTATTATTATCATTATTATTATTTTTTTATTGTGTTTTTTATTTTTATTTTATGTTGGTTTTGTTTCATTTCTGTTGTCCTTTTATGTTTGGCACAGCTCTTTGTTTATGCTTTCGCTATGCTTCACCTGTATGTAAATGTGTTTAATGTTTTATGCTGTTACTATAAATAAATAAATAAATAAATAAATGCTTGTAGGTTAACGTACAAACAGCAACATTAGCCAGTGGGATCAATTAACGTTATTTAATCTGGAGCAGCTTTACAGATGCGATTAAACCCCGGACTTAATCGACTATTAACCCAGAAACCTCATAAACCTCTAGATGATGCTAGCCAACGCTAGCTAGTTAGCTCACACACCACTCTCACTCACCGACAGCCACTCTCGGTCTGACGACGTTATTCATCCCGACCTTGCCCTCCGCCCGGAGCAGAGAGGACAGCACGGTGTCCAGCCGCTCGTCCAGGGTTTCATTAGGTGGTGCCCGGAACCAGAAGGCCAAAACGACCACAAACAGAGACACAACTGTGCCGTATTTCATCATCCACGGAGAGTTACCTCCTCCCTCCATCGCTCTCTGGCTGGATACTGAGCTACGGTTGCTAAGGCAGGCAGTTAATGAACTAGACGTTTCCGCCCGTTACACCGGTTAAAGAGCCGAACGTTTGTTTGTTTTGGGTGCCAGAGTGTCCCGGATGTACCTTAACTGGGCGGATACTGAGCAGACATTATTGCAGCTATTGATTCAAAACATCCCACTTCGACTTGTGTTTCAGCCTTTTGTAAACAACTACTTTCTACTGTATATATTTTGTAAATGAGGCCTCTTTATTTGTGTTTTGTTTTTGTGTTTTTAAACCAAGCACCGCCCTCCAGGTTGGATGATGGGTAGACGCCGGTGTACAAAGCACACAACTTTCATTCTACTACGAAGGGGGAGTGTTTGTTTGTGCTGACAAGGCGGAAGTGGAAGCAAACCATTTAAATATTTTAAAGGTCCCATATCGTGCTCATTTTCAGATAATACTTGTATTTTGGGTTTCCACTAGAACATGTTTACATGCTGTAATGTTAAAAAAACAACTTTCTTTTCCTCATACTGTCAGCCTGAATATGCCTGTATTCACCCTCTGTCTGAAACGCTCCGTTTTGGCGCATTTCAACGGAATTGCGTTGCTAGGAAACAGCTTGGGTCCATGTGTACGAATACTGAGCAGATATTATTTAAGCTATTGATTCAAAACATCCCACTTCGACTTGTGTTTCAGCCTTTTGTAAACAACTACTTTCTACTGTATATATTTTGTGAAGGAAGCCTCTTTATTTGTGTTTTGTTTTTGTGTTTTTAAACCAAGCACCGCCCTCCAGGTTGGACGATGGGTAGACGCCGGTGTACAAAGCAAACAACTTTCATTCTACTATGAAGGGGGAGTGTTTGTTTGTGCTGACAAGGCGGAAGTGGAAGCAAAACTTTTAAATATTAAAGGTCCCTTATTTTGCTCATTTTCAGGTTCATACTTGTATTTTGTGTTTCTACTAGAACATGTTTACATGCTTTAATGTAAAAAAAAACAAAAAACTTTATTTTCCTCATACTGTTAGCCTGAATATGCCTGTATTTACCCTCTGTCGGAAATGCTCCGTTTTAGCACATTTTGACGGAATTGCAACGGAATTGCGTTGCTAGGCAACAGCTTGGGTCCATGTGTATTTCCTGTCAGTTGATGACATTCACATACACTGCAACAGGAAATAAACTGGGACACATTTAGAATGTTTAGTTTAAAATTGTGTCAAGGGTCTAAATATTGTATATTCGTGACATCACACATGGGCAGAAATCCTGACAGCTTGTTTCAAATGCAGAGTTTCTGAATACGGGCTGTGTGTATTTCCCTGTGGATTGAGTGTTTCGATACTTTCACAGTATTTATAGAGGACTTAAGCCTGCTTTATAATAAAAAAACATGAAAATCTCACTTTTTACAATATGGGACCTTAAAATATTTTAAAGTAGAAACATTAAATGTTTGTTTCTAAGTTGGTCTTGCTCATATGACAAAAACATTGGTAACTGCTTAAGATCAAATTTTTGTGACAAAACTACCACCCTTTTGCTGTAAATCAGGGTTATTACTTTGCTAATGTATATAGTGTGTTATTGCACACTTTGCTTATGTATATATTTTAGCTTTTTTATGCTAGTGGTAGTAGTCTGGGATATTTATAGTGTATTCCAATATTCTATAGATATATTTCTCCAGTGCTGATATTTACATTTTATTTACTGTTCCGGTGCATTGCCTGGATAACCTGCTGCTGTAACACAATTTCTCATTTTGGCATCAATAAAGTACATCCATCTATCTATTACCCTTTTTTTGGATTAACATTTTTTGATGCAGCAGAAACCTACAACGTATATCAACTACCTTCAGAATAGTTCTTACATCTACATATGTATCCATTCATGGATCAGATCTTGACCCACATTTTCATGGTGAGTCAATCCATCAAATGTGCAAATCAGTCAGATAAAATGCAAAGTGATCTAAAATGCCAGCATGCGTATTCAAGAGTAACAACACCATATCGGGAACCAAATATTGTTTTATTTATTTTAGAACAGTTATAAGTCAATATTTTCATCGACACAGGCAGACAATTCAAATCATCCCATTATCAACCATATTAAAAAAAAAAAAAAATTCAATTTCTCATCCCATACTCAATTTAAAAACACTAACAGGCACAGATCACAATGAGTGTGTCCTAACATAATGGAGTGGTATTTGTGGCATTGAGGAATAATTCTGAATAAAAATATCAAATGTGAAAGCTGACGCATTCAAACAAACTGACCTTCTCTGCTGCATTAGGCAGAGTGTTGTAATTTCTTTCAATCATGGGCTGTATTGCTCTAAGACACTTTCCACCAGTGCAGAAAAAAATGTGACGACACAGGGAACAAATACAATTCTACAACAGTGACAATCAGCTTCAAATCACCTGAGACAAAATTAAATGCACGTACGCATCTTTAAAAACATTTTCCTCCTGTGCAACTTTTTGATTGACATTGCTCTAGGAGGTGAAGGTACAAGACCTTAAACAGCTCATTCACAAAAAACACCTTCAATTCAACAATGCTGATTTGTGCTCAGGCACATTCCATCTGCTAATCCACCTAAATGAGGTGAAGGTTGCTCTTGAGGTTTTTTTTCTTCTGTCTGCTGTCAAAAGAAAACCACATGCCATGTGTGCAAGGTGATCAGTGGGATTTATCTAAAAGGACTAAAAGCTGTTAAGAGTTGTAGAGCAGACAAGTTGTGTGCGTCGCCCTCTAGTGATTATGTGATGACACTGCAGCTCACGACCTGCAAGAGAGAACACAGTCAGTCAGTAAGGCACAGACTACAAGCTACATGCATACTTTTAAACTTTTGAGGATTTCACAAAGACAGTAGCCTCTCAGACTCAAAATGGGAGCTACTAGGGTGATACAGGGTCGACAGTCAATTTAGAGCTATGAGGCTTGTGCACAAATACATCCATTCCAGTCTGGTTTATGATGTTACATTAGGGAGGTTGCAACAGAATGGCAGAGTTGTATTGTATTGGCACACAGTAAAGATGGGTTTGTTTGAGGCAATACATGTTGTTTTGTTGTCTTACCTTAGAATTTATTTGGGAATCCCCGCCACAATCTCAGATTCAATACCACAGTGATCCGATCCACGCAGGAACTTAAAGAATCCTGAAGACCAGAAACAGACCAGTTCACACAAATTGAAAAAAGAATAGCCTTGACCCAAAACCAGCAAGTGCATGTTTGTAAGTATCAAATATCTCCATATTCTAAAATTGATTTTTTACAACTGCTGACAGTATTTTCTGGTTTATGGAGTGATACAAAGAGATATCTAAAATTCCCACCAAAAAAAAAAAGTTGACTAATGTCAACAAAATGAAACAAGAATTTTGAACCTGGCTTTATCCAACATTCAAATTTATGTTCTGGAAATGTATGCAAATGAGCACAAATTTGATAAGATAATGTCTCATTTGCATATTTAAACATACATTTTCAGAAAACTTGTAATACAAAAAAATAAATGTCTTCCTGTAAGTAATCAACTGGGGAAGTTTCATGGCGATATCCACTGGTTACTTTTTTTTTTTTTTTAACCCTATTCACCTGTGGTGTCCCCTTAAAAGTAGTAAAACATGCGTCTCTGCTCACCGTTATCGCCCCAGTCAGTGTTCCAGGAGTTGGCACAGAGCCAGTAAGGAACACCATCCTCCTCTCCCCAGCCCAGGATCTTGATGGCGTGGCCGCCCACAGCAGACCCTGACACATGTTGATACACACCTGGAGACGAGAAAAAAAACAAAGCATGAACACAACAGCAAGAGCTTGAGTTCAAGTGTGTGAGAGAATGTCACAAACAACATTTTACAGAATCACTGAGCAAAATCTGGAATCAGCATTTATCCTGCATTCAACAGGTTGTGAGTGTACACATACTCAGACAAATGTAGTATAAACACACAGAATACTGTTAATGGTGCACGTGTTCTTACCAGACTTGTACAGCACAAAGTCTTCATAGACGGTAAAGGCTGCCTCTACTGGGCCGTTCTTGGAAAGCTCACTCTGAATCTGCGCCTCATCTGACAGCACGCTGTAAGACGATTTACCTGCAACACACTTTGAGTTAGGATCCTGTTCTGGATGTGTGTGTGTGTGTGTGTACATACACAGCTGTGTCCACCAAGATTAGGGTTAGGCTCATTTTAGGACATAAACATAGTGCTTGTGGCACATACAAAAGTAATTTATGGGGCATGACTGCATACATTGATTAACAGTTCGTCTTTATCAAAGATCTAATAAATGCATGCCTGTTAGTGATAGATTAATAACAACATTTAATAATACCCAACTTTGCTGAGTAATACAAATTTCTAATTAAATTAACAAAAACATTTTTGTATGTATGCACTATGGTCTTATATATTTCAAGATAATAAATCATGCTTCGACTGATTCTGTTTACTATTCAAATAATTACCATTTTGTTTTTCATAGTGCATTTATCAACAGAGCAACATTTAATCACATCAAAATATAATTGTAATATATTATCATTATAAAATATAATACAGTTCAAATGTTGGATTCAATTTCTCCTTTTATATACCAAATACTGGCGAGTATACAGTAAGACACAGAGCTAATGTTAGCATGCTTAACTCTAATCCCTCCCAAACACTTGTTTATGAAGCATTTCTTTCTGCCTCTCTTACCAAAGTGCTTGTCTACTTTGTAGCTGGGAGTGTATCCAGATTCACACTTCAAGACGCACTGGGGTGTCTCTCCACCCTCCCCAGAGCAGGAGGGTCTGCTGCCATTCACATGGTGTTCACAGGGGGGGATGGTGTAAGGCCGACAACCTGTAGACAAAGCGTAACACAAAGGTCAGAACTGTAGACACTACACACGCTTACTGCTGTGAGAGTCTCAACACATAAAACTCACCAATGTTGGAGTCATAGAGACCGCCAGTGACCAGCCCCTCACTGGTCCAGAAGTCCCAGGCAGCTGAAGGGTAGCCACCATTACATCTAAAGAGAGACAAATAAAAAAAATACTTGAAAAAACAAAATCCACTTTTACATGCATCCACTATGCACTCCCCATCTCCGACTGCAAACGTTCACCCTGCACAATATTAGGGAGGCACCAACTCAACTTTTTCCTCACCGAATACAGATTCTGAATCCTGCCTCTCACAGTAGTAGTACTGTATCTGCTGATGCCAAGAACTGATTCATTAATAGTGCTCGCTTTCAAATATGTATACCTCATTGACTACATTTACATGCACACTAGTATTCCACTATTATTCAGAATAAGAATATATTTCTGAATATGATATGGGTCATGTAAACAGCATTTTCCATTTGGATATTCCGAATTAAGCTTTATTCTTAAAAATGGAGCATTTTCCATTAAGACGATGGATATGCCAATATTATTTCGGTTTAAGGAGCATTCTCTGGACATGTATACAGCGCATTCGGAATACGCATTTCAGTTTGCGATACACAGCATTTTATCTGTTTACGGCTAGCTCTATGCGTTGTACACAAACCAACTAGCCGACAGTTTTCAAGTTTGATATAGAGAAACACGGCCAAAAGAAAACCCTACATTTCTGGTCTTAAGATGAAACACACCGACTTTTAAACATTATTAAGACTTGAATATCAACAGGTTTTTGGATATATGTGCAAATACCGCAACGCTGACCTTTTCAAGAAGGTGGTTGAACGAATGAAAGAGGAGGCTCTGTTTAAACGGTCGAACAAGTTTGCCGCCGGTAGAAAAATTTGTTTATCAGATATGCATGGCTGCATGTCAACAGGAATATTTGTGGAATATTAATTTTCATTAGCCATGTAAACAGCTTAGTAGGGATATCGTTTGTTTTTTTCGGAATAAGGACAAAAAACTGAATATTTTGTGCATGTAAATGTAGTCACTGTGTGGATCTCACTAGAATCATCTTTATGTAAGGTCACATTGAGGCCACTGTATTCATGTGGATCAGTCATGTCACGGACCGATCCACTTAATACGGTCAGTTTTGGCGCCGATACTAATTCTGCGTATTGAATCGGTGCATTCCTATACATTATCAGATTTCTATCTTCCCATCAGATCATTCACTGGAGAGCTTGTATCGAGTTAATTCATTCTCTCCTCCCAGTAATTCAAATCTCAAATCATATGGTTTGCTACTGAGCTCTGGATGATGGTCCATATACAGTAGGTCACTGCAATCATCTACTGGGGACAAGCAAAGCAGTGAAACTTTTCACACATTACTGCCTCTCACCCCATGCCACAGCTTTCGCAGCAGGTCAGCAGATCCTCTGAGGAGATCTCCACGCTGACCTTGGCATCACTGTGGATACACACACGGTCGGAAATGGCCTCTGCAGCGCCAAACGCCTGTGGGCAGAACAAACAAGACATGTCACAGACACATAAAATACAATATGGGGGGAGTTTTTCTTTATCTGAATTATTGCGGGTTTCAGGATAGAGGGTGCTACTCTGCTGTATACAGTGTAAATAAAATTCTCTGGATAATCCGTTCCTTCAACATAAAAAGATATTAATCCTCCACCTCAGTTAAATGTGGTCATCTTTTGAATAGTGAGTTTTTATCTTACCCAGCAGGATCCACAGGAGCCCTGGTCTCTGATCTCCTTTAGAGTGGGACAGTTGGGCCACTGCTCTCTGGCGTCAAAGTTTTTAGGCAGCTTCATGTCTCCAGCGTACTGAACCCTGCAGAGGAAAACAGTGGTAAAGAGTCAAGAATTACTGTGCGCTACTACAACTTGCAACTACAGTGTAAACAGACTTGATCACTGAAACCACTGCTTGTTTTTGTACATACAAATGTACACGGTGCATGTTTAATTTGGGGATGTACAACACTCACTGATATGTAAGCAAATGGCTATTAATCTGTGTTTCACGAGTGAGACTCACATGACTGGCAGTTTAGGTCCCTTCAACATCGTACCGCAGAGTTTCTGGACGTAACTGTAGTCGACATTATGGAAGTTGTGACCAGCCTGTAGGAGAGGAGGGAGATTTAGTCAAATAGAACTACTTCCAAGGTAAGAACAACAAACAAACAAAAACCTCACCTTCCAGGTAGTGTTGATCTTATTGATGTAGTTGACCATCTCACTGGACAGTGGTGGGAGGCGGGGTCTGGCCAGGCTCACCGACAAGCTGGCAGCCAATAACAGGAAAGCTGCACGCCACATTTTGCCTGAAAAATACAAAATGAAGAGGACAAGCTTGTTCGTTATTCACATTACAAATTATACTTGAGCAGCAATGGGAATTTCATTGCATAAATTCTGCTTAAATCAATAAACATTACCATGATTTCTAGGGCTGGGACGATACACCCATCTCCCACTTCGATACTATCACAATACTTGGGTGCTGATTCAATATGTATATGATTCTACAAGTATTGCGATTCGAAATTACAATTTATTGCGGTATTTGTTAACTTCTTTAACACTAGACCACGGGGAAAAGTTGAATCATACACTTCTAGGGACTTTTACTTTGGAAAATATATAAATGACTACAGTAAAAATGTTTGATATTAAGCATGTATGTAGTCAGAGAAGTCCTGAAGTCAAATATATCAGTCATTGTTAGGCATTATCTATTAATTTTTTTTCCAGCAACCCAAAATTCAAAGTTTAAAGACATTTCCCTCACAAATGATTACACAACTGTAAATCTAACAAACACGGACCGTTTCAATTCCAGGCAAAATGTGTATTTGCATTTTTCCTAACTTTAAACTGTGAAGGCAGCAGGGATAACAATGTCTCACAAAAAAAGCTACAAGAACAAACATGCAGTACTGAACCAAGTGACTTTATGAGTACATCAAGTAGTCTAGGTTGGAAATCTTACTGAAAACTCAGAAAAAAAAGGCGAGAGAGGCTACATCATTAGGATAATGGAGCAGTTATGAAAACTCTATTGTGGATAAAGTCTTCCACATTTGTAAATCAACACAAGCCTGAAACAATGCAATGAAATGCTTAAAACACACTTACATACACTGGTGAAACTTGAGTCTTGAAACTAGGCTGATAAAATAAAAAAAGGTCACAGCTGACTAGATGTCGTCACTCTGGTTGCAGCTACAAGTGGAACATGCACACACAGAGTACACAAAGAGCAGAGAAAACCTCTTATCCTCAGTCATCTTTCCATTGGTTAAACACGCTGCGTCAGCAGGCGCACACACACGTAGAGTAAACAGTCCTGCGATTTCAACCAATACCTTAGATTGCATAGCTTTTCAAGGCTAGATGACTGGGTATCAGTTCCCTCTTAAAAAGCACAAATGTGAATATGTTCCCCTCATAGTTCCTCATGCGGCAGGAAACACCACCCCACAAATGCAAATGTGTGCGCTCTTAAGTAATGCCCCAAATGGTCCACGTTCGCTCTCAAATAATCCACATTAGACCACTTCTCTAAGAGGTGAAATGCACCGATAAGAGTTGAGATCAGCTCCAGAAAAGAACCTATTATAGATCATAATGTAGCCTATTAAATAGAGGCATGGAGTGGGCTCAGGGTAAGCAGGATGCTCCAAGCCCAGCAAGATAAATACCAGAGCAGACACATGATCGGATGATGCAGCGTCAAACCCTTATAACATTTTTAAAAAAAGGACAATCAAGGATGTTAGCCAATCTTTAAAACCTGAACAGCAAGAGTGGAGAACAAAAGCCTTTAGACAAATAAAAGACAGGAAATATTGATTCAAATATTCTGTTTCTATTTTGATAAGTGTTTGTATTGTGTGTTCCAAGTAGGACTGGCAACAGATTGATTCAAATTAGTGTGTGTTTGCTAAACACAATTTAATATGGGCATGTGTAGGAGCTTAAAAGACATACACCCACAGTGCTTACTGTAAATTGGCACACTGCTACATAGATTTTCTCTGGAAAAACAATAACCTGTCTCATTAGTCAACTGTAAAATCAACACACCTGTTCAGGCATGTCCTGTTTCTATTACCGAGAAAGCAGAAGAAGAGAATCCAATGAAAAACACCTCAGGTCCTTCAGAGGCAGTGAAGGACAGAGAAAATATTAATACCAGTGAAACTGGTCTGATATCACATGACTTGAGGCCAATGACACATCATGAGCAAAAAGTACACCGAAGGAAGTAAGAAAATTCCCCTTTACAGAATGACATCTCCACTAGTCTTTCTTTCTCTAAAATCTAAACCAGGTTCTTGTGAGTACTCAACTTTCTTTAATACCACAAGCAACTGTTACATCAGATTATGTAATGCAAGTAGTAGACAGTAGTGAATTCATTAGAAGTGTATTTTCAAACACTAGTTTGTGGTTACAGTTGTAGAGAGACTTCAACGGGTCCTCCAGCTGTTGGAGGTGAACGGGTTACATTTTATTCTACTGCATGTGCTGTAAACAGCTTATATATGATTTATATATAGATGTGAACCCATTACTGTACACGATGTGCAAGCTATTAACTAAAAATATAGAAAAACCCAGAAAAATTCACATTTGGGCCACAAGAAAAATTTAAATGACAAGACAAGTTTATTTCTTCAGTTTTTAAGAGAAGTGCTTTAACCACACAAAACTGACTTTTAGCTGATACAATGATTTGGATGTGATTTGGGGAAGTGAACCTTCAACTTGCTGACCTGCTTGCAACAAATCAATCTCATGTCAGTTACTTTCAACACCGTTATCATAGCAAGACTTGCAGAGGCTACATTAACTTGCTGAGTCACAGTGGAAAGCTGTGAGGCCTTTCTTTGGCAGCGCTCTTTCATCTCCAAAATGTCAAATTCTCTGAAATAAAAACAGCCCCGCATCCTACATGATGCTAACCAACAGATCTTTAAAAGGTGAAGACGTTGTGAAAATGTTCCCCTACGTGGGAGGTCAAGACAGAAATGGGTGAGTCAGCGCCGAAGCCACAGAGACGGACGGAACATTTAAGTTTCGCACCTTCTCATTTATAAGTAGAACCAATGATCTTCACGTGATACGTCATAAAACACTGCATTGAGTTGAGCAGGAGGAGACCTTCAAACACTGTATTCAGCTACTCCATCTTCTCTTTATATTCTTATCTTGTTGGTTTTCACATCTACACTAAACAGGACGATGCTGATCGGTATTATAGTTTTTGTCATTCGCTTTGGCTAATTTTTCAAACAGTCTCAACTTCCTCCAAACTGTAAGTGCGATTGTCACAACTGTTTCATGGGACATCACAACTGTATTGCATGTCTGCAAAATGTAGTAACTCACCCAAAACACTTAATTCATGCTTCAAAACCTAGTTATTGTGTCAGTAAATTGCCACCAAAATGAAAAGTTGCTTTGTCATTGTGTGAGCCGTACTGGTCAAAATGATTAGATGTTTTATCACCACAGCACTCAACCCTGGAAATGTTTCTTCTTTTTGTTGACACTGACTGCTTACTGAACTATACAAGAGTGCCAGTTTTGTCTAGCTGACTGTGTATCGCACTGAGCAGTTTAGATTCAAAATTAGGTAAAAGTTAACTAGGAAAAGTCGATACTTTAGGCTACAATACTGTATACACAGAAACAGGATATGCACATTTGTGTATTCAAATGCATTTGCGTAGCAATGTGTTGCATGTATTATAAATAGAATACAAGTCACCTTTGAGCTTTCATGTAAAGTCATACATTGAACAGAATGATGCCAGAAAACAAGCAAACCCTGCAACAATGAAAGAGCCTGCAATACTTCATTAAGAAAAAACAAAACACTAATAGTACCTCCTCACAGTATGTAACACCATGTCATAGATATTTATGGAATATACATGTATGTCTGGCAGATTATAATTGAACGTATCATTTTGCATGTGATGGCTCAAACGATGAAAGGAAGTTTAGAAGCTGTGAAGAGGACGACGGTTTCACTGAGTCAACTCATCAGTTTTGATCAGCAGGACGTGTACAAGTAGTCATTGTGCAAATTGTAGACAATTGTTTTGCACATATGTGCGAAAACACATGCAATTTGCTTGAATGAACGAGAAATTCAAATCTGTTGTGAACAACAAACTAATTGTTCAAATATTTGAAGTTATTGTTTTGAAAAAAACAAACTTTAATATTGTTTTCCCCACTGCAGGACTAATAAAGGAATATCTTATCTTATGTTGGCACACAGTCTGATGAATCTTATCTGGTTGGTTTGTTCTCTGTTAGTCTACCGACAGAAAACAAAAATCATTTCCTTATCCCTGGTCACAATGCTGACAGGACGGGGAATCCGATGCTTGATTTACTCAATTGTTAAAAAAAGGTCCATGGCAGTTTTGCTTGTGGTTGCAAATTTACAAACTTCTCTTTTCCATTCAGTCACGTGAAGGGCTCATTGCGTGGGTGGAATATGGTCTCAAAAAAGTACAAAATGCAAATCTCCCTCAAAAATAATCCAAGGCACACTGTAGTGTTTGAACAA
This sequence comes from Sebastes fasciatus, assembly GCF_043250625.1. Classification (NCBI taxonomy): domain Eukaryota; kingdom Metazoa; phylum Chordata; class Actinopteri; order Perciformes; family Sebastidae; genus Sebastes; species Sebastes fasciatus. The sequence continues at coordinate 18,668,975 of NC_133796.1, read as the reverse complement.
AATTAAAATGCCTTTATTTTACATGGCAATAATTGTTTAAAATGACCAACATAGGTGAGACCATATTCCACCCATGCAATGAGCCCGTCACAAGACTGAATGAGCCCAATACACCTGAAGGATCCAAAGAGCACCTGTATGTGATTACCACAGAGACCCAGCAGCGCTTCTACTCCATTGTCTTCTCTTTTTCTGTTTTTATTCCTTCCTTTGCACAGTCTGGACTGGAAAATGTGTTGTAGCAAAAGTGTATGTATGTAATTTTTACACAAAGCCTATCTATTCCAGTTCATTCAGCTTTACTGGCTCTGATCCCAGACATGTCTATAACTCTGTAAACAAGTCTCAGCCCCTCTCTGTTGGGAACAGACTGGCTGCCTCCTGCTCTCACAAACACACATAGTTTCACTTTCCATTTCCCTGCTGTATCAATGTGACTGAGTATTGTGTTTCATATGCATTTTAACTTCAGGTTTTAAGTTCGTATCTTTCTTTAATTAGGGAGGAGCTGCCTACACCAGATTGCACTCATCATTTAGATGTTTCTTAACCATTAATAATAAGTAAAAGGTGTGGTTGGACTAATTAGTCCCAGCTGCTTTCAAACATCTCATCACCTCTAAAAAGGCATAAACAACAACCACCATTTGAGCTATGAAAACTGGACTTAAACTGCTTTTTTTGTACCAAATGATCCAAAAATATTAAACAAATTAAACATATTTCTCTTAGTTTATGTGAAGTGTAACAGCTTTAGCTATGTTAACCTGCTAACTCACCGTGTAGAAAATCAGTTCCTTACCCAACATCTGATAACAGGAAACTAGAAACAAGCTGAGGACAAAAGCAACAAAGTAAATCATTTACCTGTAGCTCGTATAGCTCAGCTGAAGGTGTGATCTTTGTTGTTTTAAATCTTCAGCTCCAGGTGCCCCCTCTATAACTGTCCGACAGTCTGGTCAACAAGAAGCTGTGATTGTGAAACGATCCTCCTCCTGTATTTATCCTGCTGAGACCACGTGGTGAGCAGATCACATGAGAGCAGCTCATGTGATCATGTAGGAGTCATCACACTCTTCACTCTTCCTTTTCCCGTTCCGCTCTGTGGGTGTCTTTGGTTTTTAGTGATGTGTTCTTTACAGGAAAATAGTGATCTGAATCTGGCTCTAACTGGTTAAAAAACACTTAACGACGAGAGAGTTGCTGCAGTGGCACAGTGAGGAGATCTGCACTACTTCAGTCTGACCTCTAGGTGCTGCTGAAACTCACCCTCTCTGACACCACTTTAAAGGTCCCATATCATGCTCATTTTAAGGTTCATACTTGTATTTTATGTTTTTACTAGAGCATGTTTACATGCTGTAATGTTAAAAAAATAAATTATTTTCCTTATACTGTCTGCCTGAATATACCTGTATTTACCCTCTGTCTGAAACGCTCCGTTTTAGTGCATTTCAATGGAATTGCTTACTTCCTGTCAGCTGATGTTATTCAAATACTCTGCAACAGGAAATAAGCTGGGATACATTTAGAATGTTAATGTTTAAAACCGTGTGATGATCTATATATATTGTATATTTGTGACCTCACAAATGGACAGAAATCCTAACGGCTTGTTTCAAAAACACAATTTAATATGGGCATGTGTAGGAGCTTAATAGACTTATACACCCACAGTGCTTACTGTAAATTGGCACACTGCTACATAGATTTTCTCTGGAAAAACAATACCCTGTCTCATTAGTCATCTGTAAAATCAGCACACCTGTTCAGGCATGTCCTGTTTCTATTACCGAGAAAGCAGAAGAAGAGAACACCTCAGGTCCTTCAGAGGCACGGGCTGTATTTCTCTGTATATTGAGCATTTTGATAGTTTAACAGTATTCCTATAGCACTTAAATCTGTTTTATAATATAAAAGACCTGAAAATCTCACTTTTTACAATATGGGACCTTTAACTTCAAATACAATCTGTGACATCTATTGAAAACAAAAATGTTTTGTATATTTATTTTCATCGGAAAAGCCTGCAATCCATGTATTTTTTTTTATTATTTACTTTTCCCTCATTATCATTGAAATGGATATAATGGTTTATTAAATTGATATCAAAGTCTGTTGTCTGTATTGCTATTTTGTTTTTCATCTCACTCTCATCATGATGAGGAGAGAAATAGCATGTCATTGTCATACTTGCCAACCCTTCTCCCGGGAGACTCCCGTTTTTCATGGCCCTCTCCCGGTTTCCTCCTGGGGTCACAGTTCTCCTGTATTTCTCCTGATTTATGACAAATGTAATTGTAAATGCAGAGAGGTATTAAAATTTGGAATTTGAAAGTGTAATGGAAGGATTATGAGACAGCAAACCATAGGTACTGTTTCTACCAGTTGTGTTTTGTGGGAACATTTTGAACAAAAATATAATTAAAAGAAACGTCAGATGAGATTTGTATTGGCAAATACTAGTATCAGATCAGGAGTAAAATAGTGTGATCAGGACTTCCCCTTTTTGACTGAGCCACTGTCCAATGAGAAATGATTAAATTACCTTTAAATTATCTAAAAAAGGTCATCATCACATCCTAGTTATTGATGATTGGCTTTAGTCAGTCTAAAGTGCTTCATATTTGTTTTTGGGCTTTAATGTCTCTAAAACACCTCGACACAACTCGAGGTCAAAGGTCATTTGTTATTTATCTGATTAAGACATTTTGCTATAAGAGGTTGTTCTAATGATATTTTCTGACATAAAGTTGAACAAGTCAACTGACAAGAGATTACTCAGTGGCATGAAGCATAATGCGGATGACTTTTATTTTTGTTTATGCATGACTTGCATTTAGAGAAGTATCTTGTGATTTGTAACTGTTTTTTTTTTTTTTTGGTGTTCAAGCGGTATTGTGCTGTGGATCACTGACCACAGAGAACATGATGATCATCCAGCAGCTTTCTCTTCCTTTTATGAGTCTGTCATCTGACTTTCAAAATGATTAGATGGGTAAAGTACTGTATGTGCAACAGACCAATATTAATGATTGTTAACCAAAAAAGTTGCATAAGAGCAGATCCTCATTTAAAAGTAAAGCATGAGTGACCAAAAGCACCCTCTCTCTTAACCAGGCGAACGAACCATTATAAATATATAAATTAATCAGTATATTTATATTGATTTATTATTGCAAATATAGTTTTAAAGCTTATAGCCTTTTATTTTTTTTAGCTTTGTGATTAATAATATTTTTTTTCTTTCTTCTTCCTATTGTGGGTGTATTTGAGCTGCTGCATACAATTTCCCTTGCAGGGATAAATAAAGTTGCATTGGATTGAATTAATTAAAGCACAATATCAGCTAAAATAATAAGAGCATTAAGGTGATTTGTGCTTTATTACCTAATTTTGGTTCAAGGTTCAAGACTGTTCAAGATTATTTTAGCTAATGTTATGCTGACATGCTGCAAGTTTCTATTTATGTTTAACTAGAATTACCGCCTCGCGGTTGTATGCCTCCGCCAGTCAAGTTGCAGTTTACATCCATGTCTGTCCAAAATGTCATCATTTCATCATTTCATCTTATTAGAGACTTGTGTGAAATTGTCATAATCAGCATATGAACTCTCGAGTTACGACCAATAACTTATTTTGTGAGGTCAGTGACCTTTGACCAAAATTTGAAGAAATTCCCTCCAGGCGTTCCTAAGATATTACGTTCACAAGGGGACCGGACAGACGGACAACCCGGAATAATAAAGTGACTCATAACAAACTTGGGCTCACATAGTGAGTTAGCATGAAAATACTTTACACAATGTACAGAAAAGTGAAGGAATGGTAATGCCCCAGACCCCCTTAACAGGTTCATCCAGCCCTGTAATAATGTAAACAATTAAGTATGTTAGCTGTGACTATGCTCGATTTAAAATGTATATATTACTGTATCATTTACACTGTGATTATGCGTTTCCACTTATCTGTGTCTAAAGCTCACTGACTGTATTGTGAATCAAGGATGATCAATAAAGCTTTGATCATGACTAATGACTTTATTTTGTCACATCAATAGCACAGCAATTGACTCACTATCACCAACCACAGCTGCTCTGTGGAAATCCTTGCAGAGACGAGGTGACGCATGTTGATAAATGGAGGCCGTCCGGTGACAAAGTGACGTTACGCTCAATCAGCAAACTAATTTCAGTCTGTTAATGAAACAATTCACATGTGAAACTTCAGCACAAAACCTTGACACACTGCACCGTGGCTGCCCACACATTTCATAACAGTACATGTGACCAAATATAAAAGAAGGACATTTTTAAAAAATACAAAATGAGACAAATTAGAAACACAAGTGAAGGTTATTACACACACCTGGTACACAAAGCAAAGCATATTGTTCTAATATAAAGACACATATATAAGACAAGCAAGGCAAAGCGCTGATTCATGATGATCAAAGCCAAGGCATCATTGCCATCTAAAGCGTGTTTATACAAGATATTTTTGAATTAGTGCACTAAGATACATTTTATTAGCTGGCTTATTGCTTTTGCGTACACATACATTCTAGCATGTGTGTTAACTATTGTAATGTGTCTGTGTGCATGTGTGTGTAGTTACAGTAGGTGCTTTCTACAGTTGTCTGGATGAACGAGTAACATGCAGTGACTCCTTTATCTAGCTATCAGCAGGTATATGGAAAACAGTTTGACACAGTTGTTTTTCTCTACTTTGTTCCATTAACGCCAATTTATATTCTCAAAGTGCTGCCCTTGTTTTATCACCAAACATTTTGCTGCTCATTACAGATATAGACCTTATGTTATAGTTATTATATTTGTTTAGATAGAAAGAAAGTAAAATAATATAGCATAGTTAAAATAGAAGATACATGGAAGACTGATATTGTTAATTCTGTGATTACAATCAGATTTCACATATTAAAATAAATAATATTCATAACATTACATAATACCGACATTGACCGAACTTGAATCTCATAGCAGCACATTATAGCCACTGGGTATTACCCAGGATTTACCTTTATGCAACATTTCTATGCCCCTTTCCTTGTTTCCCGCCTTCTGGTAGCTACAATATAAAAAATGTTTTATACAGTTAAACAAAGGTGTTTCCAGTCATACAGTGAGCAAGTACATTTTCTCACTGCAACATAAAAAGATAATAAAACCAGTTTTGTCACTTTGAAATTCAGTTTTACTGAGGTAGGAGGTTCAACTAAACTAAAGGATAGGCGGAAGGACGACGCGTATTTGTGAGTTAGTGGGCTTTACAAAAGAATACCGAAGACATTTAGAGTTATAGCTGTTCATTAAGACTATGTCAACATTAAATGTCCTCCTTTATGTTTACTGATATGGCTTATCAGCATCTGAAAAAAGTTTTTGTTTAGCACAAAACTGAATGGCAATAATTTCCTGTAGCTACAGGAATTAACCTTGACATTGCCAATTGTAAAAGAGCAGCTGGTTTCAGGCATAACTTGTGCACATAGTCACCTTTGATGACATTGTATTTCACAAGAACATATGCCGCCAACAGCCTGCTCACTGTGTGCTCTTCAATAAAACCAACGTGAATAAATGGATGCCAACAATCCAAAATAATGCTAAAAGCTGATTATTATATATGAGTATAAATTTAAAAATTAAATCTCTTTGGGATTACAAGAATTTAGGGCACAAGCTTATAAATGTAATACTTAGTCAGAAAAAACACAATAGGTAGTGAACTTCCATCCCTGCACACATACAGTATATAGGTCGTTGGTCACCATAGCAACTCTCATAGCAACAGTGCACAGAACTGCTGCTACTGCGGTTCATTGTCATATATCATATATTATATCTTATCCTCTTTTGTGCCCTTCCCTTCTTTCATCAACTAAAAAAAGAAACAAAATGTGATTGTCAGGTGTTCATAAAAGTGACCTCTTCTCTGTTAGAGACAAGAACGAACACTCATTAAATATGTCGTTCAGAAGTTATCTTTTTGTTGTACTTCATCTTTTCTTTGTTACCAAACTTGCCAGTTTAATTTCATCCCTTATTTGCAATTTCTTTGAAAGGGCCAAATGGGGGAAATTGCCTAATTATGGAAACGTTTATGTATTTATTTAGAGATTAAAGGCATTTCTGCAGGTCATGAACACATTTATACCAATCACATTAAAAGATAAGTTTTTATATGAAATAGCTGATCATTAAAATAGTTAAAAACAAGCCATCAACAAATTAAAAAAAATATTAGACGATTAAAATGAAATGCATGTAACAACAGAAACATCATCTGATACTCCTTTGACATATTCTCATGTTATAATCATAGTGTAGTCTGCAGAATATCATGCTACTTTAGTTGGACCTTTTCTGCTGTAAAGTGCCGACTGAAATGATTGCAGTTACACTTGGCAAAGTAGGAAAGCAGAGTATATAATCTATAAAATGATTTTCCCTCAAACCTTTGCTTTTTGTCATTTGCTTATCTGATAGTTTCATGAAAATAAAGACATCCATTAACAGAATGACTATCTTACAGTTCTGTTTCTTTGTATATGTCAGTAATGTGTGTTATGTAACGTACTGTTCAGAGAGCGAGTAACTGATTGGATGAATATGTGGCTTCCTTAAAACTGGACGGGATGGTCATCTTTTGTACAAAATAATAATAAGCTTTTGCAAGCATAACAACATCAAAGCATTTGAAGGTATGCTTGGACTTACATTAAGTCTGCATTATTTATATATTTCATAACAGATCATTGGTTTCATTGTTTCAACAGTGTAAAGAAAAGAGACACTGGCGAGTGGCGTCACGAGAGATTCAGCATGTCTGGTGTTTGTAAACTGGTGGTTATTCTTCATTGAGATCCAACATCCATTTATGCTTTGATTGTTTATGCTTTGTGATTTCATCACAGCTTATAATTTCCAGTAATCTCAGCTGACTCCACTGCCTGAATAAGCCTTAACTGCATTAGGTTTTCAGTGTTTAGTTTCTAATGATTAAAAATTACCAAGAGTAAGGGTTTATCTAAATGAATGAAAGGGATGCCCGACATTAGCATTAGCACCTGTGAAGTTGTATCTGTGTTTTCTTTTGATGAGTTACCCAGATGTCATTTCCTGTAAATAATGATCTGTACTGTATAGCGATTATTTATTTTTTTCATCAAATGGTTTAAAGAACTGAAAAAAATCCCCCAATTTGGAATGGCCGATTCCTTTGTATTGTACATCCATGTGTGTCACTAACTCCTGTGGTGGCATCTATAGGAAGCAGACAACCCCGTGCCTCGCCTCATAGACAAGAATTTGCCAGACGCTTCCCTTTTCCGCCCTTTTTACAGGGTCATGCAAGGAGTTTCATACTATCACATCCTCCTCCCTGCAGGCACTCCAACCAACAAGGAGCTGCTAATGCAGCAACAAGGACCTGGTCCATCACTGACTTCCCTCTATAAACACTGCGAAATCTGTCTATTGGAACATACGGCAAGGTCAGAGGTACAACTATTAAGAATTGAGTCAAACTCCCTGCAGGGGTTGGCAAGTGTGCTACCTATGCACCCTAATTTTCTGCAAATGTAACCTTTGTATCTGCATGTCAGGGGAAAAACATAAATAATAATGTATATTGTATATCCTTCTATGACTGATTCAAATGAACTCCCCGCCAAACCTTCCCCAAGTTAGTTAATGAATGAATTCATGTATATCCTTAACTGCTAAACTAAAAAAAGCCCACCCAGTTGTTCTTCCCCTTTACCCCCCATCCTCCTTACACCATTCTCTCTTTACTGCCCACAAACTGGACCATCTGTTTGCGAGCGTGGGAGATGACTGGAGTGAGTGGAACAATTGGAATACCGGGTGTGGTAGCACCAGGAGTCGAAGCACCAGGAGTCGAAGCACCAGGAGTTGAAGCAGCAGGTGTGATAGTTCCAGGCGTAGAAGCAGCAGCAGAGGTGGACGTACCAGGGCTCCCACCTGGGGTGGGGCCTGGTGTTGTACCAGGAGTGGCAGGGATGATAACAATAGGGGACGGACCTGGACTTTCAGCCCCAGCTCGAGGCTCCAGGCGTGGGGTGGACGTGATAAAACGAGCCTCCCTGATCCGGTAGGGACTTCTGTAGGTGGAGATGGGCGACAACTCGGAGCCCCAGCCAAGATAGCTCCCACTGGAGGGAGACTGTGCATCCGCGCTGAAGTACAGTGTGGTGCTGGACTCTCCAGGGAGCGATGGCTTTTTCTCTGGGGATGCAATCAGGTAGGGGGAATGTCGCTCAGGCGACCAGCCGGGAGTCTTGATGTCCAGGGAACATACGGAGGACGACACTTCGGTCATGGACGCAGCGTTGCTGTCAACGTGGCGGAGGCTGCCTGTTAGCCGCGGAGATGAAGGTGATGGTGAGCCGTAAGCAGCACTCTGAAACTCCTCGTCACCTTTGATAAGGAAATCACAATGAATTAAAAATTTTATTATGTTTAAAACAGTACACATCTCCTACAGGTAAAACCATGCTTTAGGTGCAATGATTGTATTATAACATTAAAAAATAAAAAGGGCAAAAAATACATGTGTTTGAATGCTTACTACAAATCATTATATATCAAAAAATAAATTAACATCTATGCAACTCCTAGTATTAACATTTCATAGTTAAGATTGTAGGATTAGGTAAAGTAGCAATGGTTTGTTCAGTGTGTGTATGCACCGACCAGAAAGTAGCATAGTTGTATATGTGTTGATGCATTGACACCTTTGTCCAAAAGCAATGCCATTTCAACACTTTGTATGTGAATAAATACCTCAAATTACCAAACTTGAAGCGGCTATGATCAACATTTTTATATTACAGTAACAATGGATCACGACTACGTCTTTGTGAAAGGGGGCGCTGATAACTCACAGAGAATGATCACCTAACTGCAGTTCCTCTCCGTTCAGTTCTGTCGGCTCATTGTTTATCTGTCTGGCCAACAAATTTACTGTTTTGATTCACTCTCACCGCATAGATACTCATAGAGGCGATTTCAGCTGCAGCGGCTTTCATTGGAAATGCTCTTACACTACCTGTTCAGCATTGACAACAGAGAGACGCAGTTAGCAACTACATGGTGAACATATTGGAGCATGTAGCAGTTAAAGAGCCAGATATTTCTCTCTGGCAGGGAGACTAAAAGTAGAGATGGAAGAGAGTGAATATTGGACTTACATTAATCAAATGAAGGCTAGTATTGCTCCATATTTGCTGGATGTGTAAATAGGTAAATGTTTGCTAACAAGTTGGCCATATCAGCTTCATAAAATAGCTTGTTTCTGCTGCCCCAAAGTGGCCAACTGCTTCTTGTGTATATGATGTATATGATTATTGTGTACATTTCTGTGCTCACTGAGTGTGTGAGTGTGAGCACCAGCAGGGTTCAGTGTTTATCAGGCATCCAACCTTTTTCTGAGGGTTGAGCGCTGGACAAGTCTTCTCCCGACTCTTCAAAGATGACCTCCTGGACCGGGATGATCTCTGGAAAACTTCTAACATCATGGATTGATGTTGGTGGAGCTTTTCTCACTGGTCTGGCTATGACACTGGAGGGAGCCGGCTGTGGTGGCTTGACCACCTCTTTCACCTGGAGACAAGACAGACAGCTGACAGACTGCAGACACATAAACTGAAAGTAGTAACCAACCTGGTGGCTGAGCATTCATTTTACACATCTTTTAAAAAATAGTCTAACGGCACAAGTTTTTGTTTGTATTTGTATTTGTCTCTATCTTCAAATCCTATACATAGTCGCTTCAAGTTTACATCTACTGTAGTCTTAGTTTATATTATTGGATAGGGGGATAAATTAAAGAAAGATCTTGCCTGTGGAGCCTGGGTGACCTGTGGTGGAGCAGGTTGAGGAGCCGGTTGACAGATCTGAGGAACCTGCGGCGGAATAAGTGGAGCCTGACAAATCACAGCACAAATAAGAGTAAGAAACCCATTACAGTGAAAGACATCACACATTAGGCTGCATGCCAGGAAGAACAGGTTTAGGAAGCAGACATTCAGTCTCTCCATTATGACTAATAGTAATGAAATGCATACTCTTTTAAAGGATCAAGTTGCAGGAAGTCTCGCTACTAAAACCAATAGCTCTTCTAAGCAGGACATTCAACAACAGGAACTTGACAAACCCGAGGGACATGAGGTTCATCAGGGGAGTGAACTTCTTCAGACAGACCCATCAGTCCAGCCAGTCCCCCCTCGCCATACGACGACCAGATCTTAGTTACATCCCCCGTCTTCATGGCCAGGCGAATCAGCAGCCAGTGGTGATGTTTCCAGCCCTCCCATTGGATAGGGAGATCCATGAGGGTCCCACCTCCTGTTTAGATTAACAACCATAGTCATAATGATAGATAGATAGATAGATAGATAGATAGATAGATAGACAGATAGATAGATAGATAGATAGATAGATAGATAGATAGATAGATAGATAGATAGATAGATAGATAGATAGATAGATAGATAGATAGATAGATCTTTCACCGACCAGACAGTGTTGAGTGGCGATTGAAAGTGGGTGTGACTTTCTCCTCCAATGACAGCGTAGATCCACGCTCTGTGCAGGCTCCACCGATCCCCCTGTGGCGAATACTCTGGAAAATCTCAAAGGACTTAGGGTGGAGGAAACGATAGTACAGCACCAACGCTATCACTCCTGGAGAGAGAGAGGGGGACAGGTGAATAGTAGGAAAACATGAAGGACTTGAAGTGTGTGTAAAAATGTTTATAGAGCTAGGTTATTTAGCCATGCAGGCAGCAATTTTGTACAGAGATTCGTGTTCCCCAGAGGATGGAACCTACAGACTTTGGTGATTATCTGACTTTTTCTGTAGCTCCATCAGCAGGTTAAAATATCTCAACATCTACTGGATGGATTGCCTCAAACGTGTGTACAGACTTTCATGGTTCCCTGTGTAGGCATTACCAGCCGCTATAAGCACCATAGATGTCGAAAGAAGGTATAAAATAATGCAAAAGCGACCTCTAGCGACTGTAGTAATTATGACAGGAACAGAAGCAGAATTCAGGCGTTGTAGCATAGACAGTGTGAAACTCTATGTAAGGTGGGTGTTGGGGGTGATGGACGGGACACAAAACACAGGTTTTTTTTCACCTAGTAGGCCAGGGTTTGCATCCCGCGTGGAACCGACAACATGTGATAGTCTTTGTGTTCACAAGCGTTAAGTTTCGCTTTTCTCTTTTGAACGTAATTTTTAAGCCAGAATACAATGTTTTTCCCTAAACTTCCCTAAAAAAGTTGTAGTCATGTGCCCTAACCTAAAGAAACCTTTTTGTTTGTGTTAAAAATGTAATGTTTCATTCAGTTTTACATGTTAGGACGTGTTGCTTTATCCGTTTTCACTTTTACAATGCAGTAGGTGTAGTAGGCCCCTAATGACCCACATGTATGGTGCTCATAGCGACCGATAATGTCGATTTAATGGCCTGATAACAGTCGACTCGGGTGCAATCATCTGACTTCTAGCGCAACCATAAGGTTGATATTTATGGTTTCAAGTGAAATGTCTACTACTGTCTACTATTGGTTGCTATGAAATTCGGTGCAGACATTCATCTTCCCCTCAGGATGAACTGTTATAAGTTTGGTGATACCTTAACGTTTCATCTAGCACCACCATCAGGTGAAACTTACATTTGTCCAATTTGGTTTATGACAAAATCCCTGCAAAACTAATGACATTCCCATCAGCCTCAGCTGTACTTTGTGTGCAATGCTAAAAGCAATAGTTAGCTTGCTACACTAAGATGGTGAACATGATAATCAGTTCACATGCTTAACATCAGCCTGTTTACTGCCACACAAGGCTGCTAGCATGTCTGTCGACTCTAAGTCCTGTTATACAGTGTAGCTGTGTACAGTAGAGCTACAGTATAGCTACAGTATACAGTGTGTGTCTCACCAATGAGGAAGCTGCAGAAGACTGCAGCTGGGATTCCCACAGTATGCCAGGACACCATGGTAAACAACCATGAGGAGGCCAGAAGAAGAAAAGCGTTCTCTAAGAACATGGCCTGAAAAAGAATGAACAGAAACAGAGGAAGGTGGTTACCTTTTTAAACATTTCAAATCCATATTGTCTCACAGTTGACTTTTACGCTTGCAGTTTTTTATTCAGCTTACTGTATATCTGAACAACTATCAACTATATACTATCAACTACTAAGCATTATCCCAGATATATGCCATTTGGTGGACACTTGTATGCAGTTAACATGTTTTCAGTGCTTGTATAGGCTCATACCTTATCTCATGGCTGTAATGTGACTCATAGTTTCTCAAATTTACATTTTATACATTACAGTTCATTTGCAGAAGGGATTGGACTGTATATATTTTACCTCATATTTTGTTGTTTTATTCAATACAATGTTTTTTTTTTCTATTTGAAGGGTCTTAAATGTTGTGTGTCGGCGTTTCTTATTTTGTCAGTGACCTTGTCTAAAAAGTGTGGCACACAGGCATGAACTGACCACAAACACACACACACATACCAGGTAGAAGCCAGCCATGCGGTATCTGGATTGACCGTACTTCACATTGAGGAAAAGGAAGATGTGAATGGCTCCCAGAAAGAGGTTGAAGATTCTCCATCGACTAGTTGAACGTATGATGTCGCTCTGCTGAGACACAATCCAGAAAGTTGCACCCAGCCAGTGCACACCTGACACACACACACACACACACACACACACACACACACACACACACACGATCTATTAAATATTCAACATTTAATTCATAAACACACTAATTCAGACAACCTGAGTAGAGGAGGTGAACCATAACAGTGTGTCCTCAATGAGACTCATCCAACAATAGTTCTGCTGAAAAAAAACCCACACCACTCACATCCTTATCCAGCAGATAAGGTTGAAAAAAAATATGAGTTTGGGGATGAAGTCTTGGCATCCAGACTTACCAATGACTCCCAGGATCCACTGTTTGAAGATACGTGTGAAGAGCATGAGAACGGCAAACCGAGATCCCAACATACTGACCTGCGGACAGAGAAAAATATAGCCGTCACACAAACAAAGCCAAACACAGGAATATAAATATGCCACTCATTAAATTGAGCCTGTTATATTGAGGGTGCATATTGTGCATAACGTTGTGAAATATGCCCACCCTCCACAGAAGTCGACAGAGGATGGCAGCCGGGGTCATCTGTAGGTGTCCCGGTCTGATGAGTGAACAGGCTCTGGCGTAGAGGACCAAGGCCCAGGCCAGAGATAACAAACACACCACGAAACACACCGAGGCTGAAGGGGAGAGGAAACGAAGAAGAAATGTGAATACTTTGATGCATTGTAATGCAATATACTGTACTTCAAATACAAGTCTGCTGCACATGCACATTGGAAAATAGGCGGCAGAGAAATTGGATGGATTTAAAGCTGTACTATTCATTTTGTGGCCACTAGGGGGCAGCAGAACAATCTGAAAATGAAACATCTGACATATTATCACCTTATAAAGTTGTATAGACACAAACATGTTAGCAAACAGTTGCTCACTTCAAGCAGACACAGAGCAACACACAAAATGATACGTACTATTTCAGACCTAATCACCCTTGCACACATGCTTTCTACATTTCATTCTATTCAGTCTCACTGTACCTGGAGATTTGATTCCTATATCAGTGCAGATGAGCACATAGGTCTGCAGCAACGTCTGAGGGAGGGTGACCACCAGGGCCTCAAACAGACGTAAGGCAGACGCATCAGCCTGCTGCATGATCTCACAATACACATCCTCGTCTGGCAGACACATGCACTCCCACAGCCTGTGGAGGACAGAGATGGATGAAGGGGAGGCAAATGGGGTCATAGATTGAAAGAGAAAGAACTAGATAGAAAAAGGAAATGCAACCATAAACATCATTATAGACATCATCATCAAACTTAACAACAAATGTTCAGTGTGTCAGACTTTTACTGTAAACTGTCCTTGTTCAACAAGTTTTAGAGTAAGATGCACATGCAGGTTGTCCCACCTTTTGAAGATACCAAGGTGCAGTATGTGTGTCCAGGTGAGAGACTTCCTGCGGATGCGTCCATCTGACAGGTACCACAGATAACTGAGCCACTGAGGACCCCAACCTGGCAAACATAGAATGAAACAAATATAAATAAAATATCTATCTGTCTGTCTATCTATCTGTCTATCTATCTATCTATCTATCTATCTATCTATCTATCTATCTATCTATCTATCTATCTATCTATCTATCTATCTATCTATCTATCTATCTATCTATCTATCTACTGTCAATGATCAATGACACTAAAATACTGATAAGCAGAATCTTTCAATTCTCATTATTCTATCTGTCGCCCCCCACTTAAATATTTTTGTTGTAAATATAGATTGACATGTTGTTGTTGTTGTTGTTGTTGTTGTTGTTGTTGTTGTTGTTGTTGTTGTTGTTGTTGTTGTTGTCTCACCTGGCAGCAGGAACAGTGCAGTGAAGCCAGCAAGATAGGCATAGCAGTAGTTGTGACCCGACCACAGATAGTACCCAAAGCAATAGAGCACTGGGGAAAGAGAGGAGGGAAACACACACATGTACAGTACACTCAGTCCAAAAACACAAAGAGATGCTTCAATTGACTGACCAGACCGGATTACTACAAGACAAAATCATAAAAGCATTCACATCAATGGTTAATAATGATACACTGTGTTTTTTTTAAATTATTATTTGTGATCAGGATGTAAACTGTTGCTGTCAGCTGAGTCTGCTGATGATGACTGTATAGAAAATTGTAATATGGTTTGAATCCTAAAAACATACAGATTAACAGGTAAATCACATTGTGCATATTTGGACGAACCTCGCCTGGACATAAAACAGATCAGCTTCATAAATCACATGCACAATATCTCTGTAACATCACTGTATTATATACACACAGAGCCAAGTGTCTCTAACCAAGTGTAAATAACAGACTATCAGTGTTTTGTATGATGCTGTTTATATTGCAGTGCTTAGAATAGAAGTGTTTACATCAGGACAGCAGCATTTCATCAGTGTGCCAGAGCAATTTATAATTTGTGAGCGGCCACAATTTTTTCCTATGACCTCTGTCCTGCATCCTATCTAAGGTTTATTGACATCGAGAGACGTGCCTCCTCTCCTCACTAGCCAGACTCAAACACACAATTTCTGAATACGGGCTGCGTGTATTTCTCCATATATTGAGCGTTTTGATAGTTTAACAGTATTTATATAGCACTTAAATCTGTTTTATAATATAAAAGACCTGCAAATCTCACTTTTTACAATATGGGACCTTTAACTTCAAATACAATCTGTGAAATCTATTGAAAACAAAAATGTTTTGATATTTTTTTTGTAGGAAATGCCTGCAATCCATGTATTTCTTTTTATTATTTACTTTTCCCTCATTACTATTATCAGTTTTAACTTATATTTTTATTATTATCATTGAAATGGATATAATGGTTAATTAAATTCACACTGTAAACAATTGCTGTTAATTTACAGCAGGATTTCAACAGTATTAACCTGTTATTGCTAAAAACAGTGCTTTACTGTTAATACAAAAGAAAACCTGTTAAATTACGCTCATAGGCCGTTTTTTAACTGAACTATAATGCATTCTTAAAAAACATCACTTTACTGCTGATCAGCTGTCTAAAGTATCATCAGTAACAGTTTCATGCAGTATTGTTTTAATTCTGGGACCTGATCTGCACATGTGAGGCTTGTACATTGTACATGATTGTAAAATCAGTGAATTAGCTTTATTGTTCTTCACTCACATGTTGTTATGGTTTGCATTCTGTGCTTGTAGCCAGCTATAGACAGACACTTTGGGAAAAGTGTCAACAAGTCTATTATAGCCTTTTTCCTAACAAGTGCCTTTAATTGTATTTAGTTTGACTATTCCTATGTCTGTAACCTGCTAAGTCATCTAGGCAAAAAATAATGTTTATTAAAATGTATGTAAAAAATACAACCTAAATAGTGCATTAAAACAAATCAGTAAGATAATGTAAAAGAAAGGTAAAAAACAGCTATATAATGTATCTTTAAACAGTAAATTAACTGTAAAATACTGTGAAATTAATAAAAAAAAACAGTTCAAACTGTATTTTTCATTAACAGTACAAAGCTGTAAATTTCAGCGACAGTATAATAATGTTAATTTTACAGTAACAAAAAGGCAACCCTGCTGCCAGTTCTTTACTGTTATTTTACTGGGAAATTCTTAACAGTGCATATTTACTGCTCATTACAGATCTCTCCACATCCCAGCAGCCTGGCTGAGCTCTGCAGCACTCCCTCCCTTCACACATGTAATCTGAACCCTTTTTAGCTGCCAAACAGGCGGACTGTCCTGGCAGGACTAGGCCCCATCATGGGGTATACGCCCATCCCCTCGTCCATTCATGCACCTCCAAAAAAAAGGGCGCTTAAATCTGACAACATGGCTCCTCTCTGTTTTTACCCAGGAGAGATCTATATAGAAGCTGAAATGACACACAGCTGTTTTTAAATGAGAAAAACTCTGCAAAAACTCTGGCATGAGTCTGCAGTTTTTGCTGCAGGATGTCATGCAGCATATAAAAATAGGAGAGGAGAGGCGCACTGGTGCTGACTGCAGAGTCTGACTCTATTATTCATGACAACATAACAAAAGACAGCCAGAAGCCAAAGAGAAAACTATAATGTCCAACTTTGTATGTTGGATTATTGGAGAGTTTTACGCATTTACACCAGCATGACATCCCAAAATCCATCTGTCTCATCTACAACATCTCTCCTCCATCCTCTCCTGTGCATCCTCACACTGTGTGGCCCAAAAAGGCACGCACCCACATGCACGCGCACGCCAATACAGTCAAATAACACACACAAACAGGGATGCGCGTGCTTGGACACATGATGCCACCACATTACCATCACCCAACACACATGTAGTGATGCTGCACTCAGTTTCATTATTTGTGCGCAGGGCGGTCAAGTGTGTGTGTGATGGCGTGTGTGTGTGTGTGTGTGTGTGTGTCCCAGGTAAGACTCACGCGCCGTCCTCTCTGCAACGATGAGGAATGCGGTAAAGGCGAACACGCACACCTGACAGCACGGCATGCAGGCGCCTCCTCGGCTCGGAGTGGCTGAGTAGTCCCTCATAGCGGATGGAGAAGGTGGAGACACTTTTTACGGTTTACAGTGAGATAACAGTCGGTGAGTCTACAGGCCTTGTGTTGTTCTGGTCCCGGTCGGTCCAGCTGCTGCAGCAGCTCTGCTCTGTCTACGTCCCAACGTCACCACCCGTCCCGTTAAAGAGATACAGCACTGGTGGTAGAGGACCTAGAACCAGACCAGCACCTGAGAGATGCTACTGTCAACTGATGCAACATTCATCAGTCATAAAGAGTTTGGTTTGCATTCAGTGTCTTATTATTAATTATGGATATTCAGGACTTTAATATGTTACTGCCTTATATAGCCTACTAGAGGAGTGTAATAAGGACAGAATGGAACAAAATATGACTTTAAGCTACTTAATATAAAGCTGCAGTGGGTAGAAATGGAGCAAATATGATTCATCATTATATTTTTTTATTTATAATTTTTCTTCAAGATGACTATAACAAGGCCAATCATAAAAAGTTGTATTTATAGATGCAAAATATGCATATTGTGTGTCTCAACTGACCTTAAACCTTAAAGCAGCAGTGGGTAGAATTGGAGCAAATATGAGTTTAAAAAAGTATTTTTTATAGAACGGTCACTATATCCTGACAGTAGTGCATGAGACAGGTAATCTGAAAAAAAATCGCGTGCCTCTGTGTCCTACGGTGCTCCTATAATGTCATCTGCAAGATTTCACAGACCGGAGGAAAACAACCAATCAGAGCCGAGCTGGAGCCTGCCGTCTGTGAGCAGCTGTCAATCACTCACGAACTCCGATCCAACGGTCAAACTAGGCAGCGCTGATCAAATATGAATCAATATTCTGTTACTGTAATGCCTATTTCTCTCCTCAAATGTTTCCAGAAACATCTTGTAGTGTACTGTTTAGCTGTAAAATGAGAAAGTTTGTGACCCGGCAGCCATGTTGAGATCAGTTGAGGAAATACCAAGCACCGCCCACCAGCCGGAGCACAGCCAATAGGAATGCTCTCTCTCCCAAATGACCTGTGATTGGCAAAAGTCTCCTGTCACGGGCTAGATTTTTTTTAACGCCTGAAAACAGAGCCATGAGGAGGTGCAGAAGTCTAGTTTTCTCTCAGAACACTTGAATTACAAAGTGCTGAAAGGTTATTATGGAATTTTTGCCAAATGATGCCAAAAACTTTCTGCCTTCTGAAGCTTTAAGTAACAGAATATATATTTTTATGCTTATGGACTTTGGGTCTAGCACTCCGTTGTGAATTCCATTGTTGATGCACAACCTTTACCAAAACAGAAAATATATTTTATTAGTCACAAAGATGCTCACAGCGAGTAAGCACTTGTGAGATTGTAAACTTGATTTTGGACTGAGAAGAAAACTCCATGTTTGAAATGTTGAATTAAAGGGACAGTGTGTATGATTTGGCAACATCTAGTGGTGTGGTTGTAGATTGCAACCAACTGAGGACCTCTCCGCTCACTCATCCCTTTCCAAGACTGCGGTAACGTGAGCTGCAGAGTGCAAAACCGTGGGAACACCGTTCATCTCGCTCAGAGGCCATCCTTACCATAATAACACTACTCTAGGAGCAAAGGAAGTCAGGCGCCAGCTGGCGGTACCACGGTTTTGCACTCTGCGGCTCACTTTACCGCAATTTCACAAGCGTGACGAACAACTACGGTGGCCTACAGGTAACGTAAAAACGCTAAAGCCTCTTTCTAGAGCCAGTGTTTGGTTTGTCCGTTCTGTGCTACTGTAGAAACATGGCGGACTCCGTGAAGAGGATCCGCTCCCTATGTAGATAAGAAGGGCTCATTCTAAGCTAAGATATGATTATACACTAATGAAAACATAGTTATGAATATTATACTCTACTATACTATACTATATATACCCCTGAAATGCTACAAACTGTACCTTTAAAGCAATCATTGCATCATTTTTTTGTTAGTAGTTAATAGTTTTTCATTACTCCGACTCAATTTGACCAAAGTCCCAACACTCCTGGTAGTCATGTTATTTAGCTGACTTGTGGCATGTCACCTTGTGAACATTAGAGGGCAGGAGGAGCATATCTTCTGCCCTTTGCAGAAGAGTGTAGTTGAACTGAGTAAAATCCTGAAGATTCAAGTGACCAAACTGAGTTTTTAAGGGAAATATATAGTTCATAAATTAAAGCACCAGTGCTGAGCTTTAACTTATTCTCAATAAGGATAAAGTTACTGATTATTGTGTGGATAATTGTGGTGCATATGATGATTAATTTGAAGGTTTAACTAATGAGTGATATATGATATGTTACTGAGTCTCCACAAATATTATTATCACTACATGTTTGCTTTTATCTTGGCTACCACAATTACTTATTCATCTATGTGTTATAATTGTAATGATCTGATTGAAAGTTGTCTTGTTGTCTTTTCATTTTCCTCCCTCCGTGTTGCTTTTGCTCTTTGCCGTTTGGCTTTTCAAGCTGTATGTAAATATACTGAGACATGGTGTACAGAGTGGAGGGGCACATTATGAACACCAGGGGGAGTCTGACTCCAACAACTGATCATACTCACGGATATACAGTAAATGATAGAGTTAACACAGGTCTTTGTCCATAACCGCAAAGAGCCGGCTTGCTTTGCGTCCAACAAACACAAATGGTCATGTTTGTGTGTGTCCACAATACTCTATGTGTTTTTGACACTGACTTTGGCACTCTGTTTTGTCCACAGAGTAGACCTTTCCTTGTGTTTAGGGTAAGTTTTTGCCTCAAACTCTGAAAGGGACTGTGTATACCTCTCACCTGGACTACAGATACCTTGTTATTGCTAGGTTAGGTAAAAATTCAATATTGTTTTTTAATGCTGTCAACAATATCATTCCCTGGATATACGGTCTGTTCTGGGCTCCCACCACAGTCCATAATCTCTCCTCCCAGTGGATGAGACACATGTACAGCACACCAAAAGAATGTGAGCAACCATATTTCATTTTAATACGAGACTTTACTCAATAATATGTACAGAAAACAGCTTTCATAAATTCCTGGAATGAAAGTTTAGAATTTTTTTTCAGCTCAAAACCACATGAGCCAAAGAAATAAAGGCAGCATGATCCTCTCAAACATGATGACCTGCTGTCTCATGTGCAACAACACCTGTAGCTGATAAGCCTCCAGCCTACAAATGCAACCAATTAACACACTTGTCAGGTTATACCTTACATATTTTATCAACCACCACAGCCATACTTCCTGTAAGTATTCTCTTTATGTGGGGATTAAAAGCACCAGTATGTGTAAATGTATCTTGGCAGATAACGTCTATCCCCATTTCATTCTTCTGTATCTTCTATTGTCTTTAATTTAGGTTCCAATTAGGAGCTGAGAAAAGTGCAACACAATAATATTTGAATCCATACACTTAAGAACAGCTGCATCAGCATTTCAGCCTCCACATTGCCTCCTGTTCCTTTTCTGTCCATGTTTCTCAAAAGCACCTGTTAAACATTTGAAAAGTTATAAAATCCCTTGTACGGTTTTCACTAACAGCAGTTACATATCGCAGTGTGTGCTCTGTACAGAGTCTGTAGGTCCATTGTGTCTCTACTTGTCGACTTTTCGGGGCACAATGTCATTCTTCTTCCAGACACTTCAGTGTCATCTTGTATTGGAGGACTGAGCCATCACAACTCATATGTTTCCTTGTTGTTTACAGAGTGGAGGCGACTGCTCCCGGCGGTACTGTCACTAATAGTCTGATCTGTAAAGAGTCTCTTTGGTGCAGAGCAGACAGCACTCCCCATCTGATGGTTTAAGTTAATTTCATCCAGTGTTTTTTTTTATTTGATTTGTTTATCTGTTTTATTCACCTTTCATCCATGTGCTCGCCTGTCTATCTTCATGTCCTTCTGACTATCTGCCTATTAGATTATGCGTCAGTAATATCTGTTGAGGCTCTGAGTGACTGTACTGATGTCTGGTTGTCCGTTCATCCAGATCTCTCGGAGGATCCGTTCTCGCTCTTCTAGCCTCTGGGCCCGATCCAGCTCTGATGATACACACACGCACACACACACAGACAAGGATTAAAGCATGCCCATACACTGTCCATCCACATAACCATCAAATTTCACATCACCGTTGAGAAGACTTTCTATTTTAAAGTATGTATGAGCATGTGTATTTCTGACAGCAGTGTTCAGAATCTGTGAATGAGTGTGTATAAATGTAAATTGACACATTATTAGGCAACATTAAAAATGAAAACTCATTCTTTAACACTGCCTCTCACAATGAGTCTATTTCATCTTTTAGGTAAATTAATTGTATAAAACATTTTTACACAAAGATTCAAATTAAAACGTTATATTTTACTCACATTACAGTTTTAACTGTTCTGCAATGTTTGACTCTGCTTGTCTACTGTTTTTTAATCTGTTTTGGACATAAGATCACTACAATACCTGAGGACATGATCAAATATCTCTCAAATATATTCAGGCCAAACATTAAATGTGGACACTGATTGCAATTGACCAGTGGTGGAAGAAGTATTAAAGGGACAGTGTGTAGGATTTGGCTGCATCAAGTAGTGTGGTTGCAGATTGCAACCAACTGAGTACCCCTCCGCTCACTCCTCCCTTTCCAAGACTTCGATAACGTGAGCCGCAGAGTGCAAAACCGTGGTAAAGCTGTTCACCTCACTCAGAGGCCATCCTTACCATAATAAGACTACTTTATGAGCAACGAAAGTCAGACGGCAGCTGGCGGTACCACGGTTTTGCACTCTGTGGCTCACATTACCGCAGTTTCACTCAGTGTTTAGTTTGAGCAACATGGACCCGCTCCCTATGTAGATATGAAGGGCTCATTCTAAGCTAACAAAAAAAACAACAACTCTTATTTTCAGATGATTATACACTAATGAAAACATAGTTAGGAATATTATATTCCATTTCTGCTAATAGATCCCCCAAAATGTTACAAACTCTTATTTTAAGATATTTTATTCGTGTAAAAGTACCACACTATAAAAATACTCCCTTACCAGTGAACGTCAAGCTGAATGACCCAAGCATTTGGATGTTTAACTGGTCGAGGTGGTGCTATAAAATCCTGATGTTCACAGTAACTAGTAACTATAGGACTATCTGTCAAATAAATGAAGTGGATAAAAAGTACAATATTTGCAACAGAAATGTAGAGAAGTAGAAGCATAATGTAACATAAAATGGAAATACTCAAGTAAAGTTCAAGTACCTTAAAATTTTACTTAGTTACTTTCCATCACTGTATTTTGTTTCCTGTTTTCTCCGGGTTCTCCGGGCTCCTCCCACAGTCGAAAGATATGCAGGTTAATTGTTGACTCTAAATTGCCCGTAGGTATGAATGTGAGCGTGAGTGGTTGTCTGTCTCTAAGTGTCAGCCCTGTGATAGTCTGGCGACCTGTCCAGGTTGTACCCCGCCTTCGCCCAATGTCAGCTGGGATCAGCTCCAGCACCCCCACAACCTCGAATGGGATAAGCGGTTACAGATAATGGATCAATCTCTGTTGAGTTTTTTTTTTAAATGTAATGTATCCTCTCTGCTACCTGAGCACTGCTTGAGATGATGGCTGTTTTAAAGGTCTTGTTGATAAAATGTTTGTGTAGACAAATATTTAAAAAAAAGAAAAAAACAAAACAAAACATCCACAGAGCTTTTAGAAAGGTGCCGAATAAAAGTAGGGCTTTTCCTGAAAAAAAAATTATGATTGTGAATTAATCATTTAAAAAATGTTGGCGGGTCCAAAATGAGTGTTTTGTTTATCTCTGTGGAAGATATCTGTCGTTTGGTTTCCACTTCAAACATTGGTTTGTGAGCCAATAGTAGTCATCTGTTAGTATGGAAAAAAACAGATAAATGGCTGCCTGGCAACGACTTGTTGTGAAGTAAATGCAACGGAACGGGGGAGGTAGAGTTTGACATCTAGTGGCTGAATGTTATCAATGTATCAATAGCACCTTTAATGTTTGGATTTAATGGTCTTGATATGAGGCATGACTCTTCATCTGTATGTCACATGTGTGTGTCTGTGCGAGAGATACCCTCAGCTGATGTGAACATGCTGGCGTGCAGCAGAGCTCTCTCGAAGCGTCTTCGCCTCCGTGACGACAGGTCAGACGTGTCGTCCCAGTCCTCTGATTCACTGTCCCCAGCAGGCCCGGTCCCTCCGGAGGCAACCACAGCAGTGCTGTCTGGATTACTGTCAATGGGTTGATGGAGGGGACAGCTGTGATGGCGACGGTGATGATGCCTGTTCCTGTGGCGATGGTGAGGGTGCTTATTGTTGCCATAGTGACAGTCTGCTCGACAGTGAATCTGGAAGACGATGGCGCAGAGTGTGACAAGAAGGCCGACAGAGACACCGCCCAGAAACACCAAGGCTGTCCTCTCGGGTTGGTCTAAGAGAAAAATAAAAATAAATATTAAAAGTTTTTTCTTTCCCTTTCTCTGCTCTTTCCATGACACTGTCATCCCTCACCTGTCCACTAGTCTACCTCGTGATCACACACAGTCACACATGGCCATTTTGCTGATGGGACCTACCTGCAATAAAGGTGTAAGCTGCCAGTATGTTGCTAAGCAATGCCATCTCCTGGGAGACCACCTCCATATTTGGGGTTGCTGACGTCGCAGCGCTCATGATATCACAGCTTATCGTATTCTCCTGCAGAGGTCAGTGGAGGTCATCCTTCATGACTCCCCTAGATTGTAGGTGTGAGGGGTGGAGGAGAGAGGACAGAAGTAAGAGATGATAGCGGGTTAGAAATGAGAAGAAAGGGAGAAGCATGAGGGACAGTTTTGGTCTACAAATTATCCTTCTCCTTAAAGGAACAGTGTGTGGCATTTCGGGGGATCTATTAGCAGAAATGTGTTTTCGTAAGCTTAGAATGAGCCCTTCATATCTACATAGGGAGCGGGTCCTCTTCACAGAGGCCACCATGTTGCTCCGCCATGTTTCTACAGTAGCCCAGAACGGACAAACCAAACAGTGGCTCAACAAGTAATCACCTAGTATGATATAAAAAATGATCTTTTATCTTTTTTGAAATGATAATAATCTTGGTACTCTCTAGAGGTTTTTGAAGCCCTGTGATCTGGGACGCACAGTCATTGTTACTCATGTGAACCAACCACGCTCATTAAAATGACTCTATGTTGAATTATTGAAGTGAGTTTTAAGAAATATGCTCCTGTAGAAAAAGTATCATCAATCATTTATATTTATCCAGAACTTGAACTATTCTTGTTGGTGAGAAGACGAGTTACTTATAATATAATTATAGTACTTTGGAAACATGGATGCCTTATACCTTTATGTATACATCGTTTCTCACTTTCCCCCTCGATATAAACATGCCTGAGCTGCTGTTCGCCCGCAGGGTTGAGAAGAAAAGGCACATGCCAATATTTAAATTTAAGATTGCACACTTACAGAAAGTAATAAAGCAAGTATTCACACAAAAAACACGTACTTTGATACACTCATGTATGATACATTCACAGGTTTTGTTGTTTCAGTATAGAAAAAATACAGCGATAAACAGAGAAAACGTCATTCTTTGCGGGGGAAAATTACACCAAGTGTGGAAATAGAGGGAAAGGAAAATGGTTGATTGCAAAATGAGCTGTAAGTACTTTTGCACAAAATAGAAAATAATAATAAAAAAAAACAGAACTAAGGTAAGATAGATGTCTGACACAAGAGGAGAGCATTTTGCAAGACTTTTTCGCAATTGGCATGTCTCTGGACAGTGCACACACTGTGCGTTTAAGAGTAATATACACCTCATTCTTGAACAATTTACATAAGATTTGAAAACTTTGTAACCTTAAACCTTTTTTCCTCCTGTGACACACATTTTGTAGTTCTTCTTGCACTATGGGATGTTAACATTTAGACTGAAATCCCATTGTGCTATAGGGGTACACAACTATGTCATCATTTGGCATGTATGATATGAGAGGATTAATAAGACCAGTCTCTGCATTATAAGTAGGCCTATCCAAACAGTGACACATCGTCTTCTCCTTATAGCTACTCTCTCCCACAAGCATCAGGTACTAAGTGACCCATCCATTATAATCAGTAGTCAACACTGTGACCTCACAGTAATAAGGTACAAGTTCAGCTTCCTGCCATGACCTCCTGGCCGCGTTGTGTGGATGTTGTATGTTAGATTAGACAGTCTGAACTGCCCACACATGCAAATCATTTTACTGATTATAAATGGTGAGGCTACTAGTAGAACTGACTCACGTAAAGGTAAAGTAGTTGGTCACCAGTGTGTCTCTGGGGAGAACCACTAGGTGGCAACAAACAGCCGTCAGCCAACTTGCTCTCAGCAGGTTGTAAATATAATCACTCAGATCAACATGTAGCTGACCTTGCTGGTGGACACAAACACATTTTACACAGACACACAGCACAGATATGATGCTGCTGTCACAGACAAGCTGGTGTCATGGAATAAGCCAAGACCAAGCCGAGACGTGGATGTAAAATGCAAACATTTGCCGTGGGCCTAGACGTGTTATGTTCTTGTTTCAGGGACAAGTAGAGTATCAATCAGTGCCACATACCACACCATGTTTTATTGCCCACATTAACTTACAACACCAAGTTAAATGTAGAGTAGAGACAAATAGTTCTATACGGTATTGTGTTTAGACATGTAGCCCCACACCCAGGCTGGAACTCCCCCATACACACCTTTGGTGTTAGTTATTGATGGCTCTGATTCTAAATATACAGTATTGTTAGTTTGACAGGTCCAGACTGTCTGATGGTAGAGAGAGATCAGGAGGGGAAGTGGGTATAAAGGCGTAACAGAGCTGAAGTCCTGGAGAGGATCCAGCAAGATCCTTCATCCTCTGAAAGGAGAGGAGAACCGGGAGGGAAACAAGGCGAGCAAGAGGAGACTCCACTGTGTCTGCTTGTCTTTCTTAACCTCTTTCTAAACTGATCTGCTCAGATTAAAGGCTCCACGGTCTATGTGATCGTGTTTTTATCTTATGGAACGCTTTACTTCCCTGAGCGTTTCTTTACGCTTCAACTTACAAGAGTTCAATATTTCAAATACATCATGTTTTGAGGAGTTTGGCTCAATGGCTCAATCAGCTGCTGTTATATACATGTAAGTGATGATAACAGAAACAATCCACACAATAAATCTGAGGGGTTACAAGATGATTAACAAAAAAGAAAAAACATATTCTGCCACATAAAACTATGACGTTTCTCTTGTATTTGCTTTTTACTTGTTATATACTAGATCTTTTTCCATCTTCATACATTAAAACATGTTCAAATTTAACAATCTGAGGTAAAAATCTGTCTTTGCTTGAAATGTGAAAACTCTGACAGAGTATTGGACGTTGACTTTGCATAATGTGATTTGACTGATTGAGTTATACTGCTCCAGAAATAAACCTGACTACATCAGCTTGTCCAGCAATTATAAAAAGCTCCCTCCTCTTGCAGTGGATAATGCAAATGAGCAACTATCACTCGTTGTAGCTACAGTCTTGTGTAATAAGATAAGAGTGTTTATTTTATCACCACTTATTCACCAACACTCACATCCTGCAAACACTTACAATCCCCTTTGAGCATTTTGAAAGATAAATGAAAGTCTGTGTCCTACATTACTTTTATTCTCTTTATCTGCAAACACTTGAGTTAAGCAATATCTGCACGTATGAGTGACATTTTAAATCTGTGAACTGTGCCTGAAGCGTGACTCTATAATTACTCAGAACATTTGTGAAGCCCCATCGGCAGGACTGACATTCTTCCGTAACATGTTGTAATGTTCTCGTCTAAAACTTTTGAATCTCTTCTCCCAAATGAAATGAAGCTCTCTAGCCGTTAGCGTTAATCCTGTTATGAAAGTACAAACAGAGTGCAGCGGGGTTAAAAGGACACAGTGACATTGGTTTTCTCTTTTTGTGGAGCTTTTTTAATTTCATGAACGTGTTATGATTTCCCCAGCTGACAGCTGTAAACACATATCATTACATGTGAATGCGTTCTGGGTGTTTATGAGCTTTTTGTTCTCCATTAAACCTTTTATTAATGATTGCAAACAAGCCTAATCACTTTATGAAGACAGACCAGACTACATGACAAACAACTTTTAATGTATCGTACCATGAAAACACAATCTTTAAAAAAGAAGTGAAGTCTAAAACTGAGCAGAAGTATAAAGAAGCCACAACCTGCATGTAGTACTCTCATGCTGTGAGGCTGTAAAGACACGGCAGACGTTTAAACTTGAACAAATAAAAAATAGATGATGCTCTCAGAGAAGATCAAACTGACCTAATTTTTGAGTATGTTTCTGCTGTAAAAACTATAAAACAGACGGCGCAGCACTCTTGACCTCTTAGTAAAAACTGCACACTGAAGAACAAATCTGCATTTCGCCTGTCACATTAATATGTGCCCAGTAAAATGCATTTATGTCTCTTTAGCATAAAAACACACCTCGGGCCTGTAATTATGTTACAAAACAGTCAAAAAGCAATGCATCAACACAGCAAGTGCAAGAAGAAACAACACGGCAACAGATCGCATGACATTGCGGTGAAACATAACACAACCAAACACAACACAACCTCCGAGCAATTCTAAATCCACTGACTGTCAGGGTCATTTTGTGATGTTGTGTGTAAATGCTGCAGGACGTGACTGCCCCTCTCTTTCTCCTGCTCTTATTCTCTCTTTCTGTCTTTTGGATTGGTCAATTTGGGTTACTGTTTGTTACAGGAAAAAGCATGTCACCGTGCCATCACAAGTAATTCATAGTTTAGTATATTACCAGCATGCTTTTTTATTTGGCATTGATGAATCACGCCTTGTTTTTATAAAATAAAATAAAAAAACGGCTTTGTTTCATGAAGTGACGGCGTCTATACAACGAGTACGGGCAGAGAACACATGAAAAGAAAAAAATCAGTGTCTCAACAGGTAAGTGTAGTGAATTTACTATCAGGCAGCTGAACATCAGTTATGTAAAGACATTAGTATGAGACAGTTGGCCTGCAGCCAGCTCATTACAGCCACTCTGTCCAGCCGTCTAGACAACAGGAGCTGTTTACACTGATGATATATATATACGCATGAGAGGATTTATTTTTTGCAAAAGAAATCTATTATTTATCAGATGAGAGTTAAAAAGTTAGATGAGAAGATGGATACCACTTTTGTGTTAGTAATGTACCATCAGTTAGCTTAGCATAGCTTAGCATAAAGACTGGAAACGGGGAAACCGCTAGCTTGGCTCTATCCAAAGGTAACAAAATCTAACACCTTTAAAGTTCACATTTAACGCATTATACACCGTTTGTTTAACTGAAGTGTAAAAACTACTATTTGTCGGTTTAGGAGGGTTACATGCCAAACTATAAAAAAAGAGTATAGAAGCAAAGAGACGAAACTCCGGTGTTTTTTTGACAACAGCTGCCATTTTGGACTGAAATCGCTTATTATATTTAAATATTATATTGTTCAACACAGGCCATTTCGATAGAATATGACAATAGAATAGAAAAAAGTCAATTGTTCGTTCCATTGCAACAAAAGCGGCCAGCAGCAAAGCTACGCTTTCGCCATTTTGGACTGAAAGCGACTACCTGGACGCCAGTAAAACGTCCGCCTAAAGAGAGCCATACAAAAGTAAGACAAAATTATTTCTATTCTATTGTTAAATTCCTACCGAAAATGTGTTGAACAATGAAATATTATAAATATAATAAGTGTTTTCAGTCCAAAATAGTGGCAGCTGGTGTTGTAAAAAACAAAAAAACACCGGAGTTCGTCTCTTTGCTTCTAAACTCTCTGACATGTCAAGGTATGTTAATTATGGTCCAGCATGCAAAATACCAGGACCCTGGCCCACCTAAAGGGAACAGGGCCACAATTAATGTTATTGATTAGGGCTACACCTGTTTTTACCCTGCCTGGACATGTCAAAACGGCTGCTTTCTTGGTGC
Organism: Sebastes fasciatus; assembly: GCF_043250625.1. Classification (NCBI taxonomy): domain Eukaryota; kingdom Metazoa; phylum Chordata; class Actinopteri; order Perciformes; family Sebastidae; genus Sebastes; species Sebastes fasciatus. Next base: position 18,639,690 of record NC_133796.1, on the reverse strand, counting down.
ATATTGTATCATCCAATGTGTTTGTTTCTGCTACATGACCAAAGTCTAGATCTAACATGCCAACAGGAAGTGCAAGAGACTTTCCCTTCCTCCTATTTTTATAGACAGCTCTCACTTTTCCTCTCTGTGTCTGTGCAGTCTGGCCAAATTCTTATGTGGCACAATAGCTCTTTGTTTTTCTCCATGTGGTTAAGAGGACTGTATGGTTCTTACGCCTGCTTCTGCTCTGCTCACGCTGTACACCAGCACACACACACGCACACACACAGGAGACACACACATCATCCACGTGTGCTCATCACACTTTAAGCGTATTTCACCCTCTGTGTGTGTGTGTGTGTGTGTGTGTGTGTGTGTGTAACGCTAATGCAATGTGACACTGGCCTTTCCCTCTGCTGCTACACTGTTAGTATCTAACATGACCTGCAGAGAGGAGACAGAGATACACACTATGTACACAGAATTAGAAGATATGAAATAAGAGAGAGAGAGTTAGAGCAGGTGAAAGTAAAGATAGTCGAGAGGGAGAAAGAGCAATGTGTGGAGGAAAAGAAAGTGACTCCCTAAGACATATTACTCTTGACATCATCCACATCATCCACAAAGACAATAACATCAAGCATCAACATGTGCAACTCTCACCTCATGCAAACACACTGTTTACACTTACATGTCATTAATGCCAAGATCCCATCTGTGGTGTGTTTACTCCTCTCCCATCCTCTCCTCTCCTCACCTCCACTCTCGTCTCCTCTTCCTCCTCCTCTCCTTCCTCCTCCTCTCTGCTCTGGTCCTCTCCTCTCTCTGCTCTGTACTCCTCTACTCTCTCCTCCCCTTTCCTCCCCTTTCCTATTATCTTCTCTCTGCTCTTTGCCTTTCCCTCAAAGAAGAAAAAAAAGAACACTAACAGTATAATTATATGAATAAATCTTCTTCTCCTCCCCCAGTTGTCAGATAGGCCCACGTACACAAGCCCTCCTCTCTTCTTCACTTTCTTACTTTGATATGAATTAACATTTGCAGTCATTCTCCCCCCTTCAGTTGTTCTTCTCTCTCTGATGCCGAGGCAGCAGGAGGGATGTTGCTCCGACTGTTTTGTAGAGTGGAGATTTCCGATATTCCATTTTAGTTTTTGCAGGTTATTTTCCAGACAGAGAGACAGAGGTCAGGTCCTCAGGGCAGAAATGTGACATGAAAGACCCCGACAAGTCGGCCAAATCCCTCTCCTCTCTCTGCCAAACGTCTGCATCCCTTTCTCTCGCACTCTCTCTCTCTCACTCACTCACACACTCACACACACACACACACACACACACACACACACACACACACACACACACACACACACACACACACACACACACACACACACACACACACACACACACACACACACACACACAGTCACACTCATGCACATACAGTAGTTGTAAATGCAGAATAGCTGCCTCTGCCTTTCTGGTCTCTTTCTTTCATGCAAAATGCTCAACAGCAGGAGGAGAGAGGAAAAAGAGAGAGGGAGGGACAGAGTGACATAATGCCTCACAAAAACAAAAAATCACATGTGAAATTCAAATTTTTAAATCGGAAAATGAAAATGCATTTCACGCGTAATGCTGAAAAACCACACGTGCCTATATATGTAAATGTACCGCATGTGAATATCTGAAAATCACACATGCCTATACCATGTGAATTTATCAATTTATCACATGAAATGAAATGTTCCATATGTGATAACCATGTAGTAATAGTAATAACGTTTATATAGCATTTTTCAAAACTAGTGGTACAAAGTGTTTTGCACTCAGGAATAAAATCAACAATACAGAAACTAGTGAAACATTATATAAAAAATCTAAAATGTGCGGGATTTATACCTTTTTGTGTGTGGTATGTGTGTTTTTATTATTATTATTATTATTATTATTATTATTTGTTATAGTTTTAGAGGCACGTTATTGTCTATGTTTCTTGCACTAAATTCCGTTGTACTTGTACAATGACAATAAAGATATATTCTATTCTATTCTATTTTTGTATGGATAGACAGAGGTGACAATGAATGCCAATGAATCAGAAAAAGAGACGTAGAGTATTGTTATAACAATGGTAGGGTTCATTCAGCCGTGTTCATTCTTACTGCAAGTTCTCGCACATAGATGCCTGCTGCTGTTATTTGGACCTTATAAATATATTGTATATGTATAATATATATATATGTAAATGTATATATGTGTGTATGTGTGCTTGACTGAATTTTATGGAAGAATAGGAATGACGTTTCAGAGCTAAATCAACAATTTTCTAAAAATAACTTAATATCACATACCGTCTATGTAATATTTATCAGCCAACCTGTCATCTTGGCAGGTTATTTTCGTGCTGATGTTACGCAACAGGAAACGCCTGAGAAAGCTCCTGCTGCTGGTCGGGCGCTGACAGAGTTATCCAGGGCAACAGCTCTCAACAGGTAGCCTATATGGAGATAAAAAACTACCCAAACTTTTACTGCTTTCAGCCCCGTCAGCTTTGAATACAATGAAAGCAACTGGGTGAACTACCTGGGTGCTTTTGTAGAGGTTATTAATGATCTATTTATACAATATTTAATATTACTCAAAAGCATCGTGAAACTGGATGTGCTTTAGTCAGTCTGAAATCTCAGCACATTTTAGCCCACGTCTCTCAACAGATTACATAATTACTGGCAAGAGAACATTACAAGACATTACAGTAATTGCTTCAAGGTTGTTTAGGTCTTTATTCTGCCCAGCAACGGTAGAAAACACATCTTTCTTTTCTGGCCTCTACTCTGTGAGAGGGTTACTGTATCGCACATTCACAAGAAATAGTCCAATGTCATCTGCAAATAGTCTTCAAAATCCACCCCAAAATGTTCCATCTTCTTCCTCAGTCCTCTCATCATCCTACTTATTTCCTTTCCTCTCTACATCTTCATCATCTACACTAGTTCTACTCTGTCTACCACATTGTAGGTATTTCTTATATCTTGTCCACCCATATTTACAAACATAAGGGCTCAGAATATATCACAAACATTTCTCAAACCCAATACCGCTAAATTAAAGTCAACTGAGCAGGATGTATTTTGATGTATTAGACTGTATTTGACAAACTGGTAACTGAGTATATTTGAAATACGCACCTGACCTTGGGAGAGGTGGAGCTCAAAGACCAGGTGGGTGGGACTCAAACTTGAGGAAATTAATTTTTTTTACAGCCTAAACAAGAGGCTATAAAGTCACATTAGTGGGTCTTGTAACGTCAGGTGAAACCACAAGGAACTGGACTCAAACGCGTGACACAGAGGGAGAGATTGAGTTCCAAAAAAAACACAGTCTTTACTTTCCAGAAACAGGTACGGTTCATAGGAAGTCTGTCCATAAACAAGCAATATCCAAAAATGCTAGGATAAGGCAGAGTCACAGAAAAAAATCCCACAAGGAAACAAGGCTGGAACGCTAACAAAGAAGAGCTAAGACGAACTGGCACAGACAAAGTGGAGCACACAGACTAAATGCACAAAGAAAGGACGGGGATAACGAGGGACTGGTGAAAACAATCAGGGCGGGGCAGATAAAGTGAAGTATCTGAAACGAGAGACAAAGATGAGTATAAATAAAACAGGAAATAATAACTGGAAACAAGGAAACATAATCTTAGAGGAGAACGGGACATGACCGCTCTATGAGGTTGCACAGTGGTGCTTTGAGATGCTGACATCCTCACAATGACAAATCTATCATGCTAATGTTTAGCAGATATAACGTTTACCACGTTGACCATCCTAGTTTATCATGGTAACATTTGCTAAGTAGCATTAAACACAGTTTAGTTTTTCAGGTATTTGGTCATAAACCAAAATACTGAGCAAACTGAAATGTTGTCCTGATGATGGTGCTACAAGAAAAGTTAAGAGATCAGTAAGTTATTATAATTCATCCTGAGGGGGACATGAATGTCTGAACCAATATCACAAATGTCAACTTTATACTGGCACTAGAGGTCAGATGATCACCAAAGTCATTAGGATTCATCTCTTGAGGACAACTAATGTCTGTAGAAAATTTCATGGCAATCCATCGAATATATTTTTTTTTATGTCTTCAAATTTTCAACAACACAAAACCACATCGTAGAAAAATAAAATAGAATAAATAGATAGGATAGGTGAGGATTGAGTAATAACAAAAGATAAATTAAAGCAAATTCAATCCAAATTTATTTAAAAAGCACATTTAAAAACAACAAAAGTTGACCAAAGTGCTGTAGAATTAAACATAAAAAACATAAAACAACACAATAAAACACCAATTTAAAACCAACAGGACATTAAAATAATAAAATAATAAAAGTGTTAAGATCAATGGGAAAGGAACAATTATTAAAAAAGGCAACTCTCATGCCAAGCCAAAAGCCAAGGAATAAAAGTGCGTTTTGTGGAGGCAGAGCTTCAACCTAGACCTAGGGACAGTCAGAAGGAACTGATCAGTGGATCTGAGTGTCCTTGATAAAAGATGTGGTTTTAAAAGGTCTGAGAGATAAGTTGGAGCTTGCCCAAATGGACAAAACAAAATAAATTATATATATATCAGTTTGGACCAACAAATCTTTGAGAAGAAAATACACTATAGATGAAAGTGAGGATGATAAAACAAGCAACTTGTAAAGGAAAAACATTTAAAACTCAAAATATCCTTTGAGGCGAAATGTGATTAGAAAACCAAATTATTCCTCATTGACACCATCCCATCATTATCACGTCATCACCATCCTTACTGATAAATGCAAATAGATGTAAAAACCTTGTTCTACATGCAGAATGCACAACACATGCACCACTTACCATCCATAATGCATCCATTTCTGCACCTCCTGCTCAGTGTGCTGAAATATTAACACTCTTTACTGTGAGCAGTGTGTTCTGTGAGGAATCGTTGTCAGTCATCTCTGAAACAACGAGGGACGGGAGTTGTGAGTTTCAGATGCTGGGTGGGAACACTGGACTGCATAACAGTACAGTCTTTGCTCCATTGGTATGCCATTTCATTATTCATGACCCAACGGCTGAACCTTCAGGTGAGTGTGGGCAGTCTCAGTTCAGGTCCATCAGAAAAATAAAACACCCAGCTTCACCAAAATGAAATGGTGAAATGTAAATTATTGTATTTACTCAAGTACATTACTTACAGGAAAAAGCTGGTGATATTCTATACTTTAATTTTCCCATTATCCCATGAAAAGACAAAAAACAAAGTGTTAGTTAATTAGCTCCGCCAAGGCCGAAGGCCTAGGAAGGAGGTTTTGTTTTCACTGGCGTTGGTTTGTTGGTTTGTTAGTTGGTTTGTCCGTTATCAGGATTACTCCAAAAGTCAGCGATGGATTTGAATGACATTTTCTAGAGGAGTGGGCTGTGGTACAATGAACAATCCATTAGATTTTGGTGGCGATCCGGATCATGATCCAGATTCAGGAATATTTTTAAGAATTCCGATCAGCCTGAGCATTACTTGGCATTACTTATTTTGTTTCCATCCAGTTTGAAGGAAGGGTTTTACGATGCTCCGCTACGTACAGCTGATCTCAACATAAACAAAAATACACGCGGATGATGGTGCAAGCTGAACAAAGATGGGGGGGCGGAGGTCTGCGCTCTCCGAGTGCCATTCTAGTCTCTCAATACTTTCTGACTTGAAGACACTAATGCGCTGCTCTTCATCGGAGGTGGACTCACCATTGTGTGACTTATTGTCTACACAAATGTAACCTGGTAGCTAATGTAATGATTAAGGGATTTTTTTAAGAAATTTCAAAGAAGTTATTTGCTAATTATCCTCTATTTACCAGCAGACATGGAAATGTATTAAATAAATTACCAGCTATTGGGAAATAGCAGAATATAATTATTAAATAATGTTTATAATAAAGTAATTTTCGATACATTTTGAGGTAAATATTGGGGTAATTTGGCAGTAATTCCCCAAAAATATAAAATAGGTTACTTGCTAATTATCACCTAATTACCATGAAATTTGCAGACCTGTAAAATTAAGTGTTACCGTATTTTTTTTTATAGTTTTCATGTAAAAATAAATGATGACTCATAAATCATCATCCTAAAGGATCTTCCCTATAAATAAAGGTACGTTTAGAGGCAGACAGAAGACAGAAATAGCAAAGGGGATGACAGGTAGAGAGAACTAGTGAGTGAGATAAAGTATAAAAGAAAAGTGCAGTAAAGCAGAAGAAGAGAGTAGTTTAGAGGCAGAAGGAGAAAAAAACAAACACATATGGAGACGGAGAAAGAGAGTATGGAGAGACGGAGAGAGAGAGAGTGACATGTGCATGGAGGATGAGTCTGAGAGGCCCTCAGTTCCACTAGACTCAGTCATGGGAATGATTTGATTTTCACCACATGAACAGCTGTCTTACGTAACACACACACACACACACACACACACACACACACACACACACACACACACACACACACACACACACACACACACACACACACACACACACACACACACACACACACACACACACACGCACACACACACACACGCGCACACACACACGCGCACACACACACACACACACACACACACACACACACACACACAAAGAGGACTCAAAAATAATGAGAGGTCTGTGTTCTGGCCAAAAAACCTACACTGAGCAAAGATGGCCTGTAGCAACGGAGAGAGAGAGTCCATATCAAAAGAAACTCACAGAAGGGGTCATCTCCTCCTATTGTTAAATTACAAACAAAAAGAAAGTAAAATACTCCTAGGTTTCTTCATTTAACAGTTGGAACCATTAATATTGAGGATATGAAAAATATAACGACTCTCATCAACACTGAATTATAATTTGAGCCGTGGTGGGAGAAGTGTTCATTTTCTACTTAAAGGTGCACTCCAAACAAACGTGGACGTGGAAATATCTGGCTCCTTAGCTGCTAAATGTTCCACTCTCTTCACCAGCTAGCTGCTAACTGTGTCTGTCTGCTGTTCGGTGCTGGGCAGGTAGAGTACAGTGGGTTAATTAGAGCTGAAAACAGCTGCCTGCTGTGTCCAAAAATGACTAAACCAAAACAGAAACAGTTGCAGGACCAAAAACAAAAACAATGAGCTGAAAGATGCTAAAAGGCTCTGTAGAGCTGAAGAACACTGCAAAGTCTCTCAATAACAGCTCTCTGTGGGTTTGTTGCTATGAGCGACCCCTTTCAGATTACAAGTAGTCATGTGATCCATTGTTTATATAAAAATATTGACCATAGCAGCTTTAAGATGACTGAGAAGATGACACGTTTATAATAGGGCTGTAGGATAATAGTAGGTTGTACCAGGCTCAGTTTTAAAGCTAGAGTGAATATACTGGCATCATATGAAATGTATGAAACTAGAAAACCTAATGAATTAATTGGTACCAACCATGTCATACTAGCTTGTCGAGAAGGAGGCTAAATAACGCTCCAAACTTGCACTAAATTTTGGTGAGGAAAAACTGTTGTGGCCATTTTCAAAGGGGTCCCTTGACCTCTGACCTCAAGATATGTGAATGAAAATGGGTTCTATGGGTACCCACGAGTCTCCCCTTTACAGACATGCCCACTTTATGATAATCACATGCAGTTTTGGGGCAAGTCATAGGTCAACACACTTATGATTTGAGCATATTTTTTATGCTAAATGCAGTACCTGTGAGGGTTACTGGACAATATTTGTCATTGTTTTGTGTTGTTAATTGAATTCCAATAATAAATATGTACACACATTTGCATAAAACAAGAATACTTGCCCACTCCAATGTTGATAAGAGTGTTAAATACTTGACAAATCTCCCTTTAAGGTACATTTTGAACAGATTAAAAATGTGCGATTAATCAAGATTAGCTATGGACAATCATACAATTAATCGCCATTAAATATTTTAATCAATTGACAGCCGTAGTTTATAACTGACCAACACTTCCTTTGTACTGCGGGGGTGTTTTTGGTCTGTTTTCCTGTACTGACTAATGCCAATAGCCTGAACCTGGTTTATATACATTGCTCGGATTTACTTTATACACCCTGATAATGATCAAAATGTAAGTGTGGTTCTTCTAAAAATGGTAAATCAGAAATAGCATTATTTTCTTTCTGTCATTCATGGATTGCAATTATGTTAAATATTTGATTATGAGAGCATGTTAAAAGCTTTTCAGTATGTTAATTTAATATTAGGTCCACTTCACTAAATGTAAATGTTTGAGGGTTGATTTGTTTCTCCAGAGTTTATTTCTTGTGCTCCAAACCGGTATATTGTCTCCTGAGGGACTAGAGAGTTCACACTGACACTCAGCCAGCAGCACACATTCATACAGTATATTACTCACAGACGTACGTGACCTTTATCCTGACTACACATATATAACACAGGCATGCAGACATCGCGGCAGGCGACTTTTTTTTTTTTTAAGCTGTCTGCACGTATTCATCTCTTTACACAATATCTAATTTTAGCTTTCCACTTAATGTACTAAGCAAAATTAAATTAATACAACACACTGCTACTACTTATTACAACTTTCACACTCATATTAAAAAAGACACATTCTGTCTTTTCACTGCTGGTATTTCTAAACGTGGTGCAGTATTATATCCATGCCACATGCATCCTCTTAGCAGTGTGTTTACAGTGAGAATTTACTTTAACTTTACTTTTTATACTTTATTCTTGCAATCAGTCATGTCAGGTTATTAGGATTTTTTTTGGCATCTAAAAGTATTTTACATTTTATATATATATATACATTTATATACATATATATACACATACATACATATATAAATACATATATATAGACATACATACATATATACAATGTATATACAGTATATATACACATATACTGTCTATATAGACATAGTCTCTATATAGACAGTATGACATAGACATATAGACAGTCTATATAGAATATAGACATCTATCTGTGATTAGTAGCTTTGTATCATTGAAGATTATGATTCAGAGCCATCATTTCAAATTGTGTAAAATTAAAACTTTGAAGTCCTCTCATGATCAAGAGATGTGAGTGTAACAGAATTAGTTAGCATTAGTTAGCGCCATTTATATCACCACAGTCCCACCGCATTAAATCCATTACTCCCAGTGTAGCACGCTGCTGCAGAAGGTTGAGTTCAGCTGACTTGGTCGACTCAGTTTTGCAGCTGTGTGTGTTGCTGTCAGCCGATCGTAGGGCCACTCAGTGCGGTTACATAATGACTGTTGCTCCTGTGGACCCGGAGCCAGTGGAGGGTGAAGAAGGACTTAATGAGGTCTATTGGTGTGCACTGACAACTCCACACTCAACTTCACTGACTCTGTGGCTGCACACCAACAGAAACCAGTGAAGTAAAATTAAATATAATAAAATAAGAAATATTCAAATCTTAAAGGTGCTATATTGATAACATTCAGCCACTACATGTCGCTTTCTCACTCCCCCGTTCCATTGCATTCACTTCACAACAAGTCGTTGTCAGGCACTTACCGTCAATCTCAGGCATTTATCCGTTTTTTCCACACTAACTGACGACCCAGAGAAACCACATGATATCAACGTCGTTATACTATTGGCTCACAAGCCTCGTTAGAAGTGGGAATCAAATGTCAGATATCTTCCACAGATGTGAACAAAACACTCATTTTGGACCCGCCTACATTTTTAAAATGATTAATTCAAAATCATATTATATTTTCAGAAAAAGCCATATTTTATTTGGCATCTTTCTAAAAGCTCTGTGGATGTATTAATATTATTTCTTTAAATATTCGTCTACATAAAATTTTTATCAATAAGACCCTTAAATTCCATGAATATCTTTAAACTTGGACCTTGTTTTATGATGTATTCAACAAAATATTGACTATATTTTACTAAATAACTAGATTCACTTCACCTGTCAGTGGTCTTAATTTTATGGCTGATCGGTGTATGTACAAAGGCTGAAAGTGTGTGTTCTGAGCAGTTACTCAGATGACTGATTTTTTTTTTTTAAAAGAAACCACATCAAGCTAGTGTTGCATTTAAAATGATCAGGTGTCACATAAGATCCAGATCAGCCTTAGTCTCACTCGTTAACATACGTTTAAAAATGTCACTTTTATTTAACCAGACAATAATTTGACAGTTTGTTCACTTTTAATGTCTTTAATTTGACTTAAGAAACCCTGATTCAGAGAGCGCCACATGGAGGCCAAAGTGAGTACAAACAGCAGGTTACAGACTCCAGACACTCTGGTTAGAGAGGCCTTAAACTCAGTTAGCACAGCAGCAGTCAATGCAGAAGGCCGCGGAAAATAAAAAAGTAAAATAAAAGACAAACTTCAAAACACCCCTACACAGACGAGGAAGGTAGTCCAGCCTATTTGCACATTTTCCACAAATTCAAAGAAACATCAACGTTAATACAGGACTTAAAAACAGAGTTTTGTGGATTGAATAAAACAAATTAATAGAATATAAAAACAGCAGGCCTAACAAAACAACTAGTGACCTAGTCTACTTACAGTAAAACTCAAATCGCAGAGAGTCATCTAAGATGTTATATTGCCTTTCAAAACAGTATCGTCGACGTGTGTCCAATAAACCCATTTTTACTATCTGACGTCACACAAAACAAACCCAGTGGATACCAACTGATTATCCAAGATGACACAGCAAGCAAAGCCGCTCCAAATCTTTGGATAGTCACACACGCATAAATTAAGAAATAAATACAACACTTTTTTTTTTGTTAATATCCAGAGCATCAGTAGGCGCTCAGAGTTAGGAAAGAAACTGGATGCAAAGGACAGAAGAGTAAAAATGAGGCAGAAGACCCCCAAAAAAAATCAACCGAAAACATAAATAAAAAAGCTTTTACACACTACATCATCGTAATGGCAGATATTTATAGAGGGAAACTTTTTGAGGCGACAGAGATGGACAATATTTCCGTCAGTGAGGCGAGGATTGGAGATGACACTTAAAAAATCTGTCTGGCAGGGTGGAAGTGTAAAGAATAAAAACACAAGTGAGCAAATACTGTTAATTATTGCTGACAAACTGCCAATCTGTGTTGCCTCAAAATATTGACAACCTCAAAACCCTCCACAGTGAAAAGGCAGGAAGAGCTGACTGAGTTCAAGGTGTTCGTCAGTACAGCTTTTCATACCTGCTTCATTTTGTCACCTAAATTGTTTTGCACTCAAACTACTTGGCCGTGGCTGATTTTTGCACACGGAAGAAAAAAGCTTATACGTCCATCCTAAGACCAGCATCAAGGCCAACATCATCCCAAAGAATTCAAATGGTTTTAGAAGCGGACAGATTTTTAAAAGACTAAAAAGAAGACTTGCATTAAGGCCAGAAGTTATCAGCTAACTCCAAAAAGTTGCAGCATCAAGAGCCCTCAGCTGAAGATATTTGTATGTACTATATCTCAACTAACACTTCCACACTCCACACACACACTCAAAAACACACACACAACATAGTTACAGTGACACAGATTCAACCCAGAACGTATCCTGAGATCTTCTATCTACAGTAGTAAACTGACTCCAGACCAGAGCAAAAACTTCTTGTCCGACAGAGTCCGTCATCTGCCGTCTACTGTATATGATGCGCTTAATGTCGCTGTGAGAAGCCGTTACAGATCAGTCACAACTTCATCATGAAGTCAACGTATTTATATCTTGTAAGTTAAGAGAAAAACACTCATTAAATGGCCTTGGTTGACCAGACTTGGCAAGGTGTGTCTCAATAATTGAACACTGAAACTGTTGTAACTGGGATACAGAGCTGTTAAGAGTCTAGATAATAGATGTAACCCTTTATATCTTATTGATTTATTAATATTATATGATTTTTGTCCAGGTCTACCTCCCAGTCTGAAGGCTATAAATTATTACAGCAGATTCCGCTTCCTGACACGCTGCGTCTCCACTGTTTAAGAAGTCAGGCTGTAGTTGTTCCTTTGACATCCTTCAGAGAGTACAGTACATGTTGTTCAGATGCAAACAGCTGCACCAGTCCTGCTGCCCTCTTTATCTGAGGTCATGAGCCAGATCTGACTCCTATTGGTGGGTTCCCATGATGTCACTCAGACCCTACTGGAAGATTCAGATGACATCAGAAGAGGTATTATTAGTGCTGGTTAATATTAAAATATTAAGGCGTGTTGCGTGTTCAGTTCAGGGGTGTCTTGTTTGATATGTGTGGGGAACCATCCGATTGTTTAGGTGACAAAAAGCAGCCTTTCTTATTTGGTTAAAAATATCCTTATTTGGATGTCTCGGTAGAAGACCCCATCATTATTTCAGTTCGTCCTACGTGTCTATTTGTTGCCAAAGAGCTGCAGGTCGAGGCGGACCCACACCTCCCCTGTAGGAACCTCGTGCAGCAGAAGACGGCGCGTTACCGGCCCCTTGTTTTCCAGCTCTTTCTTTATGGTTGCCACGGGAACCTCTGTCCGACCCAGAAAGGCTGACATAAGAGAAGAAATAGAAAGGAGCATTTTAATTGGGTTTTAAAAGACCTCGGAAAATGTGATAGTTAGGTATCCAGTGACACAAAGGTGAGAATTAGGGAAAAATACAATTCTAAATTGAGATTTTTCAGATTTTTGTATCAAAGTTTACAACTGCAAGCAGTAGGAGCTAAAGAAGAAGAGGAGGAAGAAGAAGAAAAAGAAGAAGAAAGAGCAAAGAGAGCGAAGAAGAGAGCAAAGAAGAAGAGAGGGCAAAGAAGAAGAAGAAGAAAGAGCAAAGGGAGTGAAGAAGAGAGCAAAGAAGAAGAAGAAGAAGAGAGAGCAAAGAGAGCGAAGAAGAAGAAAGGAGGACATTAGCAGGTGACTGACCGTCAGGTGAAAACAGGTCCCTTTCATAGACGGTGATGCTGAGGACGTCCTGGTAAAGGTCTTTGATGTGGAACTGACAGTTGAAATTCCACTTGGGGTTGAGAGTTTCGTTGAGCGTTCTGGACGTGAACATCTGAGCTCCCATGGTCACTTCACAGTAGGGGTTACTCTTACCTGGGGGAGGACATGAAGACAGGTGAGAAGAGGGTGTAAGTCAGAGCAGGGAGAGGAAAGGAGAAGAGAGCCAATAAAAAGATTAAGAAAATGGAAAAGAGGGGACGATAGAGGAGCAACAGAAGAGAGGAGAGTCAAGAAAGAGAAGAAAGAGCATTTAAGTACACAGAAAGGCCTCTAACTGAAAGTGAACTGATGAAAAAAGGGATGACAGATCACCATAATTAAATGTGGCTTTATCTTGGCTTCATTAGGTATCCATGCAGCAGTGCATGCAGCAGGGATTAAAATCTGGATTCTACCACAACGTTTTAAATTCATGGTGTGTTTCTTAGTCCACTGAACTGTAAGGACCACCCTGTAACACGAGTGCATCCATGCTCACCGTTAGGTTTGCCTGGCTTGAGTTCGGTGGCCTCCAAGATGGTGACGAGAAGTCTGCCGATTCCACTAGCCTTCACAGATCGTGCAGCTAACATACACACACACACACAGACACAGATTGATTAATCCAGAGATCATCACATTGGTTACCATCAGAACGTCTGCCTGAGTGCAGAGACAAACCTTGATAGGCCTTATCCCTTTTTTTTGTTTCCGTCTCAATAAATTCTTCAGACGCAGCCTTGATCTTCTGAACCCAAGCCGTCCTGAAAACACAAACACACACACAGTTATCGTACAGGTCACCAATAAACACACCACATCTGTGTGTGTGTGTGTGTGTGTGTGTGTGTGTGTGTTTGTGTGTGCAGCTACCGTTCATTGATGTTGTCGGTCCTGAGTATGTAGACTCTATCGATGTGTGAGATGTGGAAGGTGGGCTCATCGCTAGACGGATCTGGCAGCTTCACCAGAACTTCATTTAGCAGCACAGGCTACAGGAAGTAAAAGATTAGACACGGTCAAACACCATATTATAAAAGTGTAGAGTTTTAAAAAGAAAATACAAGTGTCATGCTGCCTCAAAAAAACACATTGAAACTTAACACAAAAGGTCCCATCTCCACTAATGCCTAATCACTAAACCCTCATGAGCTTGATTGACTTCACATGTTGCTTTAAAACAACGCATAAAGAAAAGAAAGAATGAAAGAAAGAAAGCCACTCCTCCAGTACGTATCTGACAATCTCCGCTGTAGGACTTTTTATTTTACATCTATTAATGTAAAGACGATCAAGGTGTTTATGAGACTGAATGCCAGATCTTCATATCATCCAGACTCTGGCCTTGCAGAGTGGACAAGTGATAAACGCATTATTTCCCATTTGTTTTCTAGAACTTAATGAATTTACAAACTATAAGCAAATATAGCTATAATAGCTATAGGCTAATAGGCCTAGTGTCAGTATAGTGTTGTATACCCAACATTTTTTGCGGTATTTTGAGATATGTATTTTCTATCTTATGAATAATTGATGAATTATTAAACATTCAGCATATAATAATTAGGGCTGTCCTCGACCAAAGAAATTCTTAGTCGACTAACACTAATACGTTTTTGACGACTAATTGATTCGTTGATTTAATCAACAGATCTGTAAAACTGAGATTCTCCACAAAGAATCACACAAAAGCACCTCTTTAATTTGTGTCTTTAGATGATGATGTGCTTTTAAGTTTCTTGGAAATAAGTCATTCCGCATAAAAAAAAAAGCATAAAAAACGACTAATTGACTAAAGAAATGTTAGTCAACTGAGACCAAAATGACTGATTAGTCGACTAATCGACTATGAGGGGCCAGCCCTGATAAGAAAATAACATATTGGTTCAATAAATCTTGAAGTGTCCCTCAAGCAAGGATGCATAATGGCGTCAAAAAGCCCACATCAGAGCCCTTATGCACTTGATGATTTGAAAGTGGGACAGCCCTGAGCTCTCACGCACTGAGCAGGAACGCGCCTCAAAGTCTGTGAGTGTGGAGATTGGGATTGGGCCAAAGTGTGTGTGTCTTACCGGCTTGTACATCTTGAGCTGTACGTTGTTCTTGCTGCTGAACAGTTTATCAGGCCCAGACGAGGTGAACTGTTTAGCCGTATGAGTCAGAAGCAGAAAGTCGTTAAAGAGGAAAGCCCAGAGTTCCTTGTTGCTCTTCACCTTGTTCATCTGAAAAGAAGCAAGCGATATATACGTTTCATATTATTTATAATCGCTACAACAATAATTAAACAGTATTTACACGTATTACAAAAACATTTTTACTTCTGTAACTGCTCAGTGAGGATGGTGGTACTGTAGTCAACTGTTCACCATCAGAAGACATTTCATTCTCAAGCCAAAAAGCTAATTATATAACAATATTATTCATGGTGCTGTAATACCACCGCCTGATCCTTCAGTTGGGATTCTGCTCAGATGAACCGGCTCACTGATCTCCACTGTGAAAGTTTGGCTTGTAACATGTGACCGCGACACCCCGGGCTCTGACCCGGTACTGTTTCACATTTCATCTCCCTGTTCTCCGCAGCCTGTCTGCTCTCTTTAACATTTTAAATATTAATTTGGTGAAATGGAAAATGGAAATTTTTCTAGAAAATGAAGACCCACCAGAGAGGTTCACTGACCTCGGTTACCAGAGTTTCAGACAGTGTTACTCACCTTGCCGCTGTGGAGCAGTTTCCTGGGGCCCAGACAGTTGGTAAGAGCGTTAAAGACCATGTTCTGTTGAAAGACAGTCACTTTAGAAGGATCTCTCATATCTTGTTTAGAATTAGGTATATACTGTATATTCTCTGTTGATACCAACTTATAAGGTAATACAAATTGAATTAATTGTTTTATATATAATGCACTTGATTCATACTATACTGCGAGTTAATTAGTAGGTTTACTACCTCTGCGTGGCCATCACACTGTACGTGGTTCTGAATCCATTCCAGTCTGTCAGAGTTCTCCTTTTCTCTCACGCCCTCGTTCACCTGATTAACACGACAATTCATCACATTAACATCATTCAAACCTTTTCCACACAGAATGCAGTAAAAAATAAACCCCAAAAATGTAATAAAAGTAACGAGTGAGGACATAAATGAGAGAATCAGTGAAGAAATGAACCTGTTGACAGAGTTCCTCCGCCCTCTCCAGAGCCTCTTTCAGAGGACCTCGGTCAGAGTGGCCCTCTGCGGTGCTCTCCAGGATCTAAACACACACACATAAATACAAGTTAATTACACCCACAGATGAGAGACGAAATGGCAAAACACTCTTTTTTTCAAATTACACACAGTAAGGTCAGTATTTGAACCACTTAATGAGGATTTCAAACACAGACGCGCTCATTAACAAGATGGCTTACGTTTTTGATGTGCAGCGGGTAGCGTGTGATCCTCTGCATGGGTTTCAGCAGGAAGCTGGACAGCGGCATGCCTTTACACCTGTAGTCTGTGGCAATTTTCTGATGGGAATAAAAGACAATGTTAATAAACACATTACGAATCTTGTACAGTTGTAACTGAGTATCTGTTTGAGAATGATTCTAGGTCAGTTTAAACACACACCTCTTCCTTCCCTTCAACACAACTCCACTATTCTTCTGTCACTCTGCATTTATGACCTACTTCTTTTCTTTGCTCACTACCTCCCTCGCTCTCCTACCTTGAGGAAGTCCTTGAAGTTGGGCTCGTTGTCGTAACGAGTCTGGAGCAGCGCCGCTCCGTTGATCTGGCAGGAGCAGAAGCGGATGTAGGGCTGCATGTGGGACAGCTCCGCGGCCAGGATGTCTCCGATCATCTGCACCGGCATGTTCTCCCCGCCCATCTTCTTACGTGCACGTAGTGCCCTGCACACACAGAAATGTACACATATGACGCAAGCAGCTCTGTATTTTTGTACAGACAGAATCCACAGACACAACATTAAAATGACTGGTCCATTCTTACTGAACTCGTCAATCTTTAGATCTTCAACCTCCTAAATTTCTCATTAGTAGAGGTCAATTTTCGATAAGATTTAGGGGTACCAAATTATGGAGTGGCTTTTCACATCCATCAAAAAACTGTTCATCTATTAAATGTTTCTAAAGATGCTTAAAAGGTCATTTATCTGCTGTTTTTTAAACTGCTTTTCCCCATGTTGTCCATGTATCTGTTTTTTTATTTGTTCCACTCATAGTGTTATGTATGATTACAATTGCTCAGAAGTCAACGTAGATGTTTAAAGCAATATCCCCCTTTTTTGATATATTCATTGTTATTGTTGATTTCTATATATATATTTTTTTTAATGTTTGTCATCACTATTATGTAGTCATTTTATTTCTGTAAATGAATCTTGTGTTCCCTATAACATTGTACATTTTTAACACTATTTAGGTGGAGGCTTCAAAACAGATCAGTGGGTTATTTGCCTCATTTTGCACTGCGTATTATTTATTTGTGTTACGTTTGTGTAGTCTTAATGTGTGCAGAATAAATAAACATAAACAATAAACATAAGCTACACTTGTATTATAATAATATAATATAAAATGGTATCACTCCATGAGACAGACAGTCCCTTCTAGATGTCAAACACTCTGTCCGTGTGATATTTACTTGGAA
This sequence comes from Sebastes fasciatus, assembly GCF_043250625.1. NCBI lineage: Eukaryota > Metazoa > Chordata > Actinopteri > Perciformes > Sebastidae > Sebastes > Sebastes fasciatus. The sequence goes on along the minus strand of NC_133796.1, from coordinate 18,622,056 downwards.
AGTTTAGAGTTGCAGGCCAGCAGTTCTTTCCAGTTGACGAACATCATGGCCATCTCTGAATCACTCAGCCGGCCCGACTCTGACATAGGCTTATGGAAAACCTGCACAGAGACACACACAAAAGACAGGAGACAAGACGGATTAAAATGATGGATTTGCATACATTGGGCCTCATGCAGGAAGCGATATACGAACAAATCTTCTCTTATTTTCTCTCTAGGTTTTGTTCCACGATTTGCTCTTATTTTATTAGTACCCCTTGATTTCTGGAATTCTCCAATGTTTTCTTATTTTTTTGCTCTTCTCTTAGGTAGAAGAACATTTTACGAGAGCACTCTTACCAAGATAAGAAAAACTAAATTGTTTTCACAGTTCACAAATTGTTTGTCCAACACAAGGAAACAAGTTTTAAATTTGAGGAACAAAAAAGAAAAAAAAAAAAAAAGCATGAATATCATATAATCAATTTAGATTATTATATGTTTTAGAGTAGTTATAATGATTGGATTATTAAATTTGAGGGCTAAATAAATACTATTGGAACATATAGTTTATCTAATCTTATCTTATCTAAGTTCTTCTTGCAGCATTTTTTTCTCTCCAAATCTTGGACATGTACCAGAGCATTTGCACGCGGCACAACACCTGCCCTTATATAGTGTTTAGGGGGTGTTACCTATGCTAATAATAGACAATTGGCCATATGCCTCCAATTTATGATTAAGTGGGGTTCATCATTCAGCACACCTGGGTAAGAGCAGGTTTGGATGGTTAAGAACGTTTGGTGCATCTGGAGTTAACTTCTCTTATTCTATCTCTTAACGGAAAATTAAGAGAAAATATAATAGAAATTTAAGAGAACGTTTCCGCATGAGGACAGGTATTTGATCAGGATATCATGCAGACACATCTCATTCTCATGATATACTGGATGGATTTACTATATATGAGAGTGAAACTCTCTGTTGATACATGAGTTATTAAGCAGGACATGTGTCCGTTACCTCCAGCACTATCTGTAAGTCTTCCACGTATCTCTCCTCAGTCTGGATCAGCTCATGGATGTAACCCTGTCTCTTCTTCTCCTGGGAGCTCAGCGAGTCCAGGCTGTTCAGGTCTGCACACCCTGCAGGAGAGGAACAACACACAACAACAATTCAACCAGTGCAACAAAACCAAGCCACTAGTTAAACCACAGCAACCACTTTAACACTGCATTCACTGCATTCACTGCCTCCTGCTGGACAGTTGGACAAAAAAAACACAATGCTGCTTTAGACTCTTTCTGCTGCACTTTTTGAAGTCCATGCATACGTTACTGAAGTTTTCAGAGAGGAGGGGGGACACGGCAGCGGGGGGGAAGAGGTTGGAAAGGGAAACGGGGAAGACATACACACTTACCTGATACATGCAGCCCATTAGCCCATTGTGAAGGTCGCACAATAGCTGACCCTTGTCTTTCCTCTCCCTCATCGTCTGTCTCATCCCAAAGGTTTAGAAAGTGAAAGCTGCTCTGTAAAGTCATCGCTACGATTATGTCTCTCAAAGTATTTTAGTTAGTTGTCTTCTGTTGCGTTTGTCTGACTGTACTGCGTCTCTCCTGTTCTGTCCCGTTATCTTCTCGTCGCTGATATCAGACTAAAACTTCTCCTGGACTAAATCTGTTAGTACCAAAACAGGAAGGGGGATTCTCTCTGTCTTTCTCATCATGTGACGCATGTTCGGAGTGGAAAGAGATTTGTCTTTTTCTAATTTTCAGACTTTGACTTTTTTTCTTAAAGATGTCCAGATCAGATAGAACTAATATTACTACAGTTACCACCACAAAAAAAAGGAAGACACATGGATGTTTGACGCTGAGTACAGGTTACAAAAACAGTTGTTCATATACTGTATATCTGTCCATCTTAATCATGTGTATTGTGTTGACAATGTAAACACTGCATGCAACACACACACACACAAACCCTGCAGAGGTGGAAACTGATTTTAAACAATAATGAAACACTTAACTGTCATTTCAAACCAATCTTTATTTTTTTATATTTTATGTCAGAATCAGAAAATATATTAGATACGTCTTCAAAAATAGTTACACCATCTCGTACCACAAATGTTCTGTATACAGTATGTCGTCAGTGTGGTTCATTTGCTTTCCTCTCATGAGGGTTCGTTATTACAGTGAATTTGATGGTGGTGCACCAAATACATCTGAACTGTAGTGAAGCATCTTTCACGAACCTTGATGTCGGTGCACCGCAGTATTTATCAAGACAGGAATCACAGTTGAGAAGCTTGCATAGACTTCTCACTTTTTTCACCTGAAGGAAATGTATCCATGATCTTAACAATAATGACTATTATTTTCACTGTGGTGAACACCGTGAGCAGGCAAGCATTCACTTTCTGCACTGACAGAAACATTCGGAGCAGCAGCAAAACAGCACTCAGTAAATATAAAAGGTGCAGCAGCAGTTTCTTGATATCACCCCCTGGAGGCAAAGTTTGTGTCTGTCAATAGCTTTGAAGCACTTCGCCATATGGTGACTATTTATGTTCCTTCTCTTAGTGTTAACAGCTGACCCAGTTATGGCTTTTAAATGTAGAGGACAAACTGTACGCTTCTGCTTGTACTATTTCCTGTCCAAGTTAAGTTGAACAAACGTTTTTCAAAAGGCACTAAATCAAAAGCCCACTGCAAAAAGGTTGAAAGCAAAACGTAATGCTACATCTCCAAACATCTGTTTAGTAGAAACAAGTTTTTCTTGAACATATCTATTACTTTATTCTTTCCAGAACATATTTCTCTGATGAATTTACAAACTGCCACTCCATCATGCCTTGTTTCAAGCAATTTCAAGTGGAGTGCAGGAGTGCTGTGCTGTCCGTTATTTCTCAAAATACCCACAGGCTTCGCTTGAGGGTTAGTACAGTATTCATTGTTAGTATAGAGAACACGGCTTAGAAAGTGACAGTAAAACTTGCGCATTGTATCTGAATATAGACACAGCTCTGAGGACAGACAGAGACAAATAGTGGGCTCTGTGTGAGTTAAACTCTCAAAATTGGAGAGTAAGAATGGAAAAAAAACTGAGAAAAAGGGGAAAGCAAAGTAAAAGAGATGAAAGAAAAAGAAGGTGATGCAGCATGACTAGAGGGGAAAAATAAGAGTCTTGTGAAGAGAAACAAAAGGAAAGAAGCCACAGAGAGACCCACTATCCCTCTGCTTCAGATGCATTACAGCAATCGTCGGTTCACAATCAAAACAAGGATTGAGGAAATCACAAAAGGCACCGAGGCTTTAACAATTCAAGGAATCAGCATTGAGAGTCATGAGAAAGTTGTTTCAGTTCCTGATTCATTCACAGGCAACACATGACTTGTTTTCATTGTTTCCCTCTATCACACAGACACCTGTTCACTCTCTCACACGCAGTGACATTAGCTCAAGTTAGTAGACAGGGAGTCCAGACACTCTCCCCCTTCAGAGCAGTGTGTAATAGTGGGTCTCTCTGAAGTCAGGAGTAGGAAGAAGGAAGAGGAGGTGGAGGAGGAAGAGGACTTTCTACCGCCCTAGAAGGAGAAAGAGGAATGGAGAGAGAGAGAGAGGGAAGGAGAAACACAGATTGGGGAGGGAGGGAGGAAGTGGGGAAAAACAGGGGAAAAGGTGAAATAGTCAGTGAGAAGAAAGGAAATACAGATGAAGAGGTGGGTGGATGAAAAACTGTCGGTGATGGTAGATGGAGGTTGCATAGAAGGACAAGTATTAGTCTTTAAGCAGCATGGAAGAAGAGCATCTCTGTGTTTTAAACAAGCATATTTCCTTTCATGTCTAGTCGTGATATCATGTTTACGGGATTTACTTACACTGCTGGCTGGGGTCACAATCCGCCGTGGTCATCTTAACGTAATTGGTGGGTAACAGACCAGTGACCCCGTTCATCTCTCCTTTCCACCAGTCCGGGTCGTTCTTGTCCAAAACGTTGATCAGCTGACCTTTGGAGAAGCTCATCTCGTCCCCGTTGGCGGCCGTGTAGTCGTATATGGCTATCACCTGACAGACTGAGAGAGGAGAAGAAGAAGAGTTTACTACACCATTGTTTTATTTATGTAGTGTACTTTGTTACTCCTGGCCTTCACCTGACTTGTAGAAGTGTGTGTGTGTGTTACCTGATTGGGGTGCTGGTGTGGACTTGCCGCTGTTGGATCCCAATATTTTGACATGAGAGGCAGGAAACCAGCCCTTCTGACGCTTTTTACCACGAGCCTAGAGAAAGACCACACCAACAAACGTGGAGAATGAAGTTTTAATCAGACAGCAGGGATGCTGGTCAACATTTATCTCCAAATCCATGAACATGGAGTTCTCCAGAAACCTCAGGTGCAGTGGTTTCCAACCAGGGGGTCAGGCACCCCAAGCGTCAACCTCCAGTGCTGAGAAGTGAAGCCAATGCGTTTAGTGCCACAAACTGTAGTTCGTTGAATGGCCACTTGAGGCTGGCTCCAAAAGGGAGTCAATCCCCATAGAACTATAACTCACCCGTTTAAATTATATTAAGTGCTTAAATTTATGAATGATTAGGGGGGCGCTTTGAGTGACAGGTGGGTGCCGTCACAGCCGTTAGCCGTCTGCTAGATGTCACCTCAGCTAATTTGAGTCACTGAACTTAACCTCTGGGCCGTGTTTGTGATGTTGATGCCTTTTGGAGATATTTTCATGCACATATCGGATGAATAATATGGCTTGCTGTGGCCGCCTCAGCTCCATCCACCTCTTTGCCCATTTTTGGAATAGCTGGAGTCATCACTGCCAACACAGATTCTTGTCTCCAATTGTTCTTTTTTTCTTGTGAACTGCTGGATTATTTGACCTCAACACACCACTAAAAATGATTCATAAAAAATAAGAGGAAAAAAACGTGGTTGAACTGGTCACAATCGATATATACCAAAAGGCTTTGTTCTAGTGGGTTACAGGCCAAAAAGGTTGACTAGTGTATAATGTGAAGAACCACTGACCCCCCTGGTTATCTACAGTATTAAGGACCCACAGAAACCCACTGTGAACTGCAGATGAAAACTGACCTGCAGTTCTCCGAGCCACCAGCCATTAGCGTTCTTGCCGAGGACGAGGATGAGCTGACCAGTCTCCAGATTCAGCATTTCAGGGCTGGTAGAGGGCTTGGCCCTGGTCACCTGGGCAATCTCTGAAGACACAAATGATGCAACTTTGTAACCAGGTATTGTGTTCTTATGTAGGTCAGAGAGTTTAGACAAAAAAGACGAGATGTGATCTTACCTGGCTTCTTCTTTCCAGATATACTTGATGTCTGAAAAATTACAATTACATCATCATTACAAACCTTTAGAAGCACTACAAAAACATATACAGGGAGTGAAGAAATTATCAGGAACGCCTTGCAATATATTGCAATCCAACACCACCACAAATACCAAAACAGTGTTACACAGTAATGGACTGGATACAGTTTTTTCCCCTGTATATATCGGCAAGTATAGAATATGTTCTTACATCCGTCTCTTTAGGTTTGACGTAGTTGCTGGGGAAGACGCCTGTGCTGTCGCCTATAGAGCCGTGCCACCACTCTCCTTCTCTCTTGCTCACCCAGATCACATCTCCCTCACTAAAGGTCAGATCAGCAGGCTCCGGAGACTCATAGGTGTACAACGCTGTGTATTCTGGAAAGGAAAAGAATACATGAACATCAATGAACAGCAATGTACTCGCTAAGCTAAGCAAACTAGGGAGCGCTGATCAAATATGAATCAATATTCTGTAACTGTGATGCCTATTTCTCTCCTCAAATGTTTTCATAAACCTATTTTAATGCACTGTTTAGCTATAAAATGAGAAAGTTTGTGACCAGGCCGCCATGTTGAAAACAGTCAAGCCAAAACCAAGCATCGCTCACCGGCTCGGTCACAGACTTTCTCATTTTACAGCTACAGATTTCATTGTAAACTTGAGACATGACACACAATTCAAGATAAAACTAAAAGGAAATGTCATCTCTGTCCCTTAAACCAACATCAAATGTTAAAATATGAACCAGACAAACAGCAACACATTAACGTACGATATGTAATGTATGATGATCAAATATTAACTGAACTACATTAGGTGTAGAGCTGATTAATCAATTAGTTGTTAACTATTAAATTAATCGGAAACTATTTTGATAATCGATTAATCGGTGTGAATAATTTTTAAAGAAAAAATAAATAAAAATTCTCTGATTCCAGCTTCTTAAATGTGAATATTTTCTGGTTTCTTTACTCCTCTATGACACTAAACTCAATATCTTTGAGTTGTGAACAAAACAAGACATTTGAGGACGTCATCTTGGGCTTTGGGAAACATTGACCAACATTTTTCACCATTTTCTGACATTTTAGAGACCAAACAACTAAACGATTAATCGAGAAAATAATCGTCAGATTAATTGACAATGAAAATAATCGTGAGTTGCAGCCCTAGTTAGGGCTAGTTAAAGTGGATATTTCAGAGGATATTTTACTGTACCTTCATGCTGCTGGCTGTCGCCAGACTCTGAAGCATCAGGAGAGGAGCTCTTCAGGCTGTAAACACAGAAAGACCACATTACCATACTTATTCATCCATCATCCAGTCATCCTCCGACGCTTATCTGGATCACAGAAGTGCCTAAACATTTTTCCCCAGCCCCGTCCTCCAGCTCCTCCTGGGCACTCTTAAGCCAGATGGGGGCATCAACCCCTGCTGCGTCCCTGGTTCAACCCTGGGGTCTATGAGTAGGGAGTCATACTATTCAAACACACTTTAACTGGCTCCTTTCAATACAAAGGAGCAGTGGTTCAACTCTTCTCTCTCATTCTTTGGGGTTATTAGCCAAACCTCATGATCGGAGGTGAATGTTGGAACGTCCACTTGACTGGACTGACTGGTAAATCAAGAGCTTCAACCTTCAGTCTCAGTTTCTTCTTCACCGCAACAGTTCTGGTACAACACCAGCTGTAATCATACTGTATTTATAACTCTATGCTGCTGTGTGATTTGTAAGTGTGTGAGACTCACTTAGCAGCAGATTCCTCATCACAGAGGAGGGAAGAAGTCATTTGCTGCTGTAAATACCTGACATACTGGAATAGTTACCACACCTTTAGACTCACTGACACATAGACATTATTACCATGTGACTGATGCATGTTTTCACAGATTTACCCTGAGATAAGATGCCACAAAATATGTTTGTATGGATAGTGGACAGCTATGTGCTGAGTTTATGTGCATGTTTTTGTTTTTTCTTGTGTAGCATAAAGGGACAACAACTGCATTTTGTTGTACAACCCTGTGTTGTACTGTGACAATAAATTAACCTTGAACCTCGAATGTTTACAAATGAAATATGACAGAGTTAGCTATGGGCTACAACTTGAGCGCTGTGTATATTTGTTTGCATTTTGGAAAATTGGCACTATTAAAAGTATGTTAAAAGTTAGCTATTAGCAGTTCCTGTTTGCAATGCACCCGTTGATTTACAGACAGCTATTACTGGATTACTTTGATACTGAGGAAAACATGATGATTCTCAAGCAAGTTCTGGAGTTGTAAAGGAACTTGTTTCCTATGGATTTCTAAGCAGATTCATGGAAATGTATTTGCGATGATATCAGAGATAATGACATTGGTGCAAATCATACTGAATCTAAAGATATGTGCATCGTGTGTGTTCAGATTTGACTCAGTTACGTTATTTTTGACGCACATTGGGTCTCATGCAAGGACATTTTCGTATTCTTGTCTTAACTTTTTTTCATGCCGTGGGCTTGTACGAGTGTGCCACGTCAGATTTGGCAAACGCTCCTGACTTCAGATAACTGTGTATATGACCTGCGTAAACATGATGAATGCCACCTGAGCGCACGTTCATGAGAATTGTACATTGGCATATTTAAAGCCCAATGACACCATATAAGACTACGCATTCCGGTCATGTCCGATTCATCTGTCTCTGCCAATATATCAGCTTGGCAATATGCGGTCTAACGCATATCCAAAAGAAGTAAGTCAGCCATGACGCGCCTGTTACACTTCCTGTTGACCTTATTATATACAGACAAATTAACCTTCAATTAGTGCGTAATTTAAGTCGTTTTGCAATTTGATATGTTCATATTGATATTGTAGTGTTATACAATAGCATCAATGATCAAACAATTTTAATTAATTATATCTTTAGGCTATATGAATACATCTATGATTATATTATAATTCAAATTGCAGAGTCTTTTCAAACTCAAATTTGCTTCAAAGTCATGAAATATACATCCATTAGTGAAAAGCTTAGGTTTGGATAGCAGCAGACAGCAATTGCACATGACTCCTACGACCGGTCTGGACCACTCGTAAATTGTGTTCGTACCTAAGAGGAAACTCATAATACGAGAAAATTGGTGAATGCGGCAAGTTCTCCGGAATCACACGTACAACCACTTAAGAATGAATCTGTTCGTACGAGTGATTCTTGCATGAGGCCCATTGTGATCAGCGGGACAAACTACAATAACACCGGCACACACCTGTCCCTTTCACCTCACGCAGTATCTTGGTCTCTCCCTCTGCACCAAGCAGTTGAAAGCAAGTGAAATACACGGCTGTGTGCGTTTCAGTGATTATGGGGAACAAATATGTGTGCGTGAAGACTCACTCTGAACTCTCTTCTTCTCCCAGCAGTGTTACATATGTTTTGGGGAACCAGCCCCGTTCACTGTTCAGCTCTCCCAGCCACCAGTTCTCCTGCTGCTCCAACACCTGGATCACATCGTCCTTATTGAAGTTCAGATGGTTGTCTGTCTTTGCTGTCCACGAACACAAGGCCTGGGCCAACAGGTTACCCACCACCTGCTGTCAGACACACAGACACACAGTATTTGAGTATTTGTACATGTCCACACAATAATCACACTGGTAATCAAAGTACAGCAGTAAAAGGACCTTTTGTATGAATGTATAAACCTCTCACCTGTCCGTGTGTCTCAGAGGGTGCAGGGTGTGGAGAGTGCGTTGGTGTGAAGGCAGACTTTGTTCCTCCTGCCTTGACGGCCTCAAGTGCATTGGACAGCTGTGAATGGATCGGGACTTTAGGAGGAGGAGCAGCAGCAGCAGCAGCAGCAGCAGCAGCAGCAGCAGCAGCAGCAGCAGCAGTATTATTAGCCGTATCTGATGGGGCCACTCTCTCCACGTAGCTCTCTGGGAACCAGCCCATCTTCCCCTGTTTGCTGCCGTACAACCAGCCCTCCTCCCGCTCTGTCGTCTCATCAACCTGACAGGAGGAGACAGGAAGGTTTGAGAAGAACATTTGAACATGAGTAAGTGGTCAGCTAACGTTCTATCTTTTCTGTTGCAGTTGTATCTTTTATCAAGCCCTCATGAAACATCATTGTCAGTCTTACCTCGATCATATCGTCTGCACTGAAGTCGAGCTCTTCGTTGTTTCGGGCAGTGAACGGGTAGAGAGCTTTGAAGGATGTGAGAGCTGCTGACTTCCTGTGGTGTGTGGCCCTTGGTTGCCCACCTAAAGGGGTCATAATGTGGTTTTAATACACACTGAAGACAAGAAGAGACTACAGAGAAGTATAACAACATGCATGTGTCTCACCCTTCCTCTCCTCCAGTCCTTTCAGCAGAGCCGTCAGTTTCCCCTGAATATCCACCTTTCCTCCTCCACTCGCCTGCTGCAGGTGACGAGCCGCCTCCTCCTTCCTCTTTTTCGTCTCCTCGACTTTCTTCCTGTCCTCGGCTTTCCTCCTCTCCTCTTCCTCCTCTTTTCTCTTCCGCTCCTCTTCCGCCCTCCTTCTTTCTTCCTCACGCTTCCTCCTATCCTCGTCCTGCTGCTGCTGCTGAAGCTTCCTCCTGTCTTCATCCTCCCTCCTCTTTTTCTCCTCCTCTTCTCGATTTCTTCTCTCCTCCGCATCTCGGACGGCGGCCACGGCCGCCCTCTGTCTCCTCCTCTCCTCCTCCTCCCTCTCTCTACGGCGCTCCTCCTCTCTCCGCTCCTCCTCTAACCTCTTCCTCTCGGCCTCCCTCTTGCGTTGCTCCTCCTCTTCTTTCCGTCTCTTCTCCTCTTTCCTTCTCTCATCCTCCAGTTTCCTCCTCTCTTCCTCTAGCTGCCTCCTCTCCTCCTCCAGCTTTCTCCTCTCCTCCTCCTGCCTCCGTCTCTCCGCTTGCTTCTGCCGTTCCTCCTCTTCTCTTTTCTTCCTCTCCTCCGCATCTCTTCTCTTCCGCTCTGCCTCCTCCTTTGCTCGGAGCTCTCGTTCGGCCTGGTCTTTGGTAGCCTGGATGATAGCCTGTCTCTCTCTCTCCTCCTCCTCCCTCTCTTTGGCCTCTTTCTCCTCCTGAAGCCTCCTCTGACGCTCCTCTTCGTCCTTCTTCAGCTTCTCCTGCCACTGCCGCTCTTTTTCCATCTTAATACGCCTACGAGTGGGAAGCAAACATTATTCTATAAGTATGTATAACAAGGTGAAAAAGTAAGTTTTTAAATTTTTAGAGTAGGTCGAGAAATAATATCTTTTGCTTTAACGTGAGACATTGGAGTGTTAAGAAATCTAAAAGTAAATCTTTTTGAAAGCAAAATACCTCTGGGCTTCCTCTTCCTCCTTCCGCCTCCTCTCCTCCTCCTGTTGTTTCCTTTCCTCTTCTCTCCTCTTCCTCTCCTCTTCCTCAGCTTTCCTTCGACTCAGCTCACGCCGTTTGTCCTCTTTGACGCTCCGTAGTTTCTCAAGTGCCCCCTGCTGTTTTCTCTGGCTCTCTCTCAGTTCCTGATGCACACAAAAACACACCTTTACTAGAAGAGTGAAAGATGTGTGACTGAATTAAAAGACATTAACGGGCTAAGGACTGAGCACACATAGCATGCAAAAACACATGCATAGGTGCCTAAACAGTGAGCAATTTGTAGGATGGCGTAAGAGACAGAGAGGAGAAAGAGATATGTCAAAAGAGCTAAAACAGCACAGACACAAGATGTCAGGAGGATGAGAAATATGAGCAGAGCAATGAACAATAGAAAAGAGCAGAAAAAGAGGAGAACAACAAAGAGACCTAAAGCGAAAACCTTTAGTAGGTAGAAGAGGTTACGGAGGCAGGCCAGCAGACAGAAGACAGCCTGAAGCATAGAGTCCTCATCACCCACATACTGTAAAGTTGAGGACAAGGGATGAGAGATGGGTGAGAGGGAAGAACGAGGAAGGAGGAATAGAAAGGAGAAAAGAGGGAAGGCATCCAGCATGGGAAAAAAAGGAAAGAAGAAAGAGAAGAAGAGAGAACTCAAAGATACAGATAACAAAGGGATGAAATCAGTATCAGAAGGTAAGAAAGAAGGTTATGATGGAAAGGGATGATTGGAGGAGAGAAAAGACGCATCAAGGGCCAAGCTGTAGTAGTAAATATGTAAAACTTGTGGAACGTAAAAACAGGCATTGCACACTCCAAAAAATGTGTTAATTTTTTTTTAAATGTTTTAACTTAGAAGAAAAAATGCAAATCTGTTACATATACAAGTGCTATAAAATCAGGCAAACAAGATATAAAGATGTGATGAGTTTAGTTTGTAAGGAAAACAGCCAGCTCTGTAGCAAAGCTTCACATTGCCAGCACCACCCTGTCAATTTTATGTTCACATACTGTACTAACTAAATTTTGTGTCCTGCATCATACTTTTAATCCAGTAATTTATCCCATTTGTAGTTATTGATACTTATCAAAGAATGATGATTTAGCTTATTTAGTTGGATTAGCATCTGCTAATAAGGAGGTGTGAGGCAGCAGAAACTGGCAGAGAGGTTTAACCTCCAAACTGGCTGTAAAAATCACGCTGGAAGTTTAAATATGATTAAGATATGATTACACATGATTTAAGACATTTTGACATAGTTTTTTTTTTTAAAAAGGACCAGCAAACCTGTACACATGCTCCATGTTACTCCTGGATAAAAACAGGCTCAATATGAACGTGAAATGTTGTTTTAACTGATACCTTTCTGTTCTATTAAAATTACAATATATTTAATTCTTACCTGCATGTCTTTGTTGTACTGGTCCATCTCAGACAGTTTGGCAGCGGTGTCTTTCTCCAGAGATTGCAGCTGCTCTTGCAGTTTCACAGTTGTCCCTTTTTTCTCTGTAACGGCGACCTTCAGGGCGGACATGGTCGACCCTACAAACAGATGAAATACAGTTGAATAAGCTAGAATCTTCCCACTGAAAAAAATAGTGCTATGACACCAGCAGGTATGTTTATAAAGTGATAAAATATATAATGATATAGCCATTCATATGTTTCCTTATGTAGTATTTTCATTTTTGCAGTGGTTTGTTGCATTATATTAAATAATTCCATATTTTGTATTCATATATACAGTATGTTCTGCATTTCCTTTGATAATACTACCCAATTTGCCCATCAATTAGTTCTTTTATCAAACATCCATCCATCAGTACTGCTATAATATGTTGTTGTTCCTGAGCTCTGTCATTTCATCCATCAATACTAACCAGGCAGGTTATTCACAGACATGTTTCGGAGTTTCTCAGTCAGTCTCCTCTGCTCCGGAGTCATCTGGGACAACTTCCTCTGGAACTCCTGACCAAGAGGAAATGCATCAGAAGCAACAAGAAATGTGTCATTGGAGGAAAATATTTGGGAAAACATTTATGCATTCTCTCTCAACAAAGCAATGACTGGACAAATAAATCACAGATAACACATTAAAGTGAGTTAAATTTAAAAAAAATACACAGAGGACACACCTCTAGCTGCTTCTGCAGGTTGTTAATGTCCTGCTGCCGTGTGTCTTTCCTGTGATTGGTCAGATCCAGCTCTGTCTTCTGATGCTTCTTCTTGTTCTGAAAGTCTAGCAGCCTGTCTGAGATCTGACGATGCTTGTTACCCTGAGGTAGTGAGAGACAGAAAGAGAGACAGAAAGAGAGACAGAGAGAGAAACTTTACAAACTCTCCTAAAGTATTCATGATGGGTTAGAGACAGCTGGACAAACAAAGACAATGTCTCTCCACCACTCACCACAGCCTCCAGCTCCATCTCCAGACTCCTCTTTTTAGCTTTCAATTTGATGATATCATCCTGCTCCTGCTCCTTCTTTATCTCGAGCTCTCCTCGTCGCCTCCTCTCCCACTCCTCCTTCCTCTGCCGCTCGAGCTCCCGCTGTGCCACCTGGAATGAGCCCACAGACACTGAAGTAAAACAAGTCTCTGTTGTGACTATAAAAGAGGAAGCATTAATACTTGTAAATACAGTATCTACAGTCCCTCACCTCTTTTCTCTCCATCTCTCTCTGCCGCTCTTCTTCTTTCTGTCTCTCCAGCTCCCTCTGTCGCTCCAGCCTCCTCTCCTCTTCTTTCTTCCTCCTCTCCTCAGCCTCCCGAGCCTCCCTCTCTCTCATCTCTCGCTCCTCTCTCTCCTTCTGAGCGCGTCGCTCCATCTCCCTTCTCTCCGCCTCCAGCAGCGTCAGGCGTCTTTTCTCCAGTTCTGCGTTCCCTCGCTCCAGGTTGGCTTTGAATTTATCCTCGAATGACACTGAACAAAGACAAATAAAAATGATGAAGTCTGCGTCGGTGTTCTTTAATGATGATTGCGAGTAAGCAGTCAAATCAAAGTCAAAACATTTACCTTGTTTGTAGGGGTGGGAATCACCAGAAGCCCCCCGATATGATATCACGATACTTAAGTCATGATGTGATCTTACTGAGATTTTAAACATTTTACAATTGCTAGTATGGATATAAGATAAATTGCGATATATTGCGATTTATTACCTTTGCAATTTATGTAGTTTGTCAACATCACTCGGTTTCATTCACATATCTTGAGGTCAGAGGTCAAAAGACACTTTGAAAATGGACAGTTTTTCCTCGCCAAAATTTTGCCTACCTTTGGAGCTTCAAGACTGAGCCCACTAAAACCTCTGAAATACAGAATAGCAGCCAAGAATAGCGTCTGTCAGATTGTTAAGAGGTTAATAGTTTATATAATAAAAGATCAATACTTGACATCCGTGTATCAATACAATATTGCCATGCAAAATATTGCGTTACTATGCTGTATTGATTTTTCCCCCTCCCCTATTGTTTGAATGAATAAAGGACTTATCTTAATTAGGTTTAAGCAGTAAATGTTTTAAATATACCCCGGGATGAATCCTCTTTTACAGTATTGCTAATGTGCCCATTATACATTTCAATGGGTACACAAACTTCAACACATTTTTTTGAGAACATGTTAATAACTTATTTGAATAATTACTGATGACTTATTTGAGCTTGTGTGTTTGAAAAGGAGGATAATGGACAGTTAAAACAGAAATGTGTGTAAATTTAAAACTGATTTGTAGTTTCAGTAAAACTGCCAATGAAAAATAATGATAGACAGGGTTATGAGATTGTAATTGATGTTTAGGAGATTTAGGGGATTTTAAAATAGCATTTCGCTGTTAACTTAATATTTAAAAACACTTGATGCAACCTTTAATTCTAGCTGCTCCAACGTGTGACTGTGTGTAAGATGATAGTGTGGACAAACCCAACACCAAAGGGTGCTGCCCTACACTTAGAGTCACTTGGCTGCCCTTGACTGGCCACAGTTTAGACTTTAGGCTGCTGCAAGTGGCCACTGTGTATGTCACAACAATATACAGTATGTATGTTTATGCTATTAAGTTATGAGAGCCATAGCCACTGATTATACTGAGTGATCTTATCTGGTTAGTAGGTATTGATGTGGCCTTGCATTCTCTTAGTAATGGAGAACAAGACTGAACATAATGCAGCAGTTAGACTCTCTGTAAACACTGTTTAGGGTTGGTACGTAGTGCGAGTACTCACGGTTGGGTTTGTTTTTCTGTGGAGGTTCTATGTCCAAGTTATCAGTCAGAGCTGCATAGAGAGAAGAGCCGGATCCATTCACTGCACCCCTGGAACATGGATAATAATCAAAACATTAAATAAACATATACATTAATGTAGTCCATGTTTAATGTACTTAACCTACGAAAAAAACGTATATTTACTGTAAGAGCGTATTTGCAATGTTTTTGTTAAATTGCGGCATATGTGTTTTGCATATACCTCTGTGAGGGTGGTACCAGTTCAGTTGGCAATGTTAGCGGCAGCGGTTGTCCAGTCTTTGCCATGTCCACGAGATGCATTGCCAGAATAAACTCCTCAGCTTTTAGCTTGCCGTCTTTATCCACATCAGCTAAAGTCCTGTGGGAGGGTGCAAGGTTTTTACATGATTTCATACTGACAATTACATACAGGATAGGAATGTACTTTAAGCCAACTAGGAAATATTGTTGCACCATTAGAGAAGGTTTTCAAAATGATTACAACTTTCTGTTTTCACATTTATGTTAGGCTGAACTTGCTAGTTAAGGTTAGCGACTAAACTTTTTCAGCTACTTATGGATTCTGAGCTACATTGACATATCATATAAGTTGAGGCACAAGATATAGGGACGTGTTATAGGGATCATTGGCATACAAAAACGATTTGGGGAGTTAAAACCAAAAAAAAAAAAAAAAAAAAAAAATCACAGCAGAATTTCTCCTAAATTCACTAAAAGTTAGCAATAGATAATGCTTGATTTGTATATTTAAACATACAATTTCAGAAAACTTGTAATATTAAAAAAATGATTGTCTTAATGTAAGAAATCAACTGGGGAAGTTTCATGGTGATATCTATTAGTTAACATTTTGTCTTGCAAAATGTATGAAATTTACAATCCCTATAGAATCCACAGGCTGTTCAGTACTCGCTCACTATTGTTATCTATTTGATACAAATGTTACCCTATTCACTTGGGGTGTCTCCCCTTAAAACAAATTTTATAACAAACTTTATTTCCTTGTATTTACTGGTAATCGATAGTAAGAGCAGCCTTGACTTGTAAACAAATGCTTCCTTAACAAACAATGGCCTTTTGTCATACCAGCTACAGTGGAATGAAGTTTCTTACACCTGGCTGCCAAACCTGGCTTTGGCTCTTAAACACAGCACTGTAGCAAACCACAGGACATGTACAGACACACAAACATATTCTCACCAGATGGAAGCCAGCTGTGTCTGAGTCAGCATCGTGGTCGCCATGGCACCTCTCACCTGCTGACCTGGCAACAAGAGTGACACATGTCAGAGCACCTGTATGGCACAGATGATGTGTCGGCATGGTGGACAAAGCGTCAAGGGTGTGTGTAATGACCTGTACAGTATGTGCCCATTTACTCATTAATTTAAAATGTGGCAGGTGAACAAAGAGGGCAGTCCCATGCAACTTCACGACTGGTTTCCAAGACAGATTTCAGGTTCTCTCCATGATTTATTAAAAGTGTAAAAAAAGGTTTAATGTTGAAATAGGAAATTAGAACCTTTTTAACATATAAGAGATCATACATGAGATGAGGATCAAAAGGACTGTGACAGTAGCCGTGTTTCAATAGTTGTTTTCTAATGCGATACTTCAAAATGTACATAAAAATATGTGAATGGCAGCACAGAAAGTATGAACAACAGTCAGCCTTTTTTTAACAGGTCAAGGTTTATTTAACAGAAAGCTCTTTTCTAATATGCTATAATCTACGAAGAGATTGGACCAATAGCTCAAAAAACTGCTAAAAAGCCATTCGAGTCATTTATTTGATGTGCTGGAGTGCACATAATGTGCAAAGTCACACTGTGAGGAAATCATCTGCAAGTGTGTCTGAAGTGAGTGAGTGTGTTTGGACGCATGCATGCATGATTGCCGTTTGACTGCATCATGGCTATTTCAAAAAAACAGGTCCAACAAGGCTTGCAGTAACAGAACGAAAAGGCAAATGCATACTTGGCTGTGTGTGTGTGTTGAGAAATTGCCCCTGTGTCTGACACACCCACAGCTGGGGCAGACACAGCCTCCACTTCCTTAGAGTGACTTATGACTTGACACACATAGAAAGAAAGAGGGAGGCAACCGTTATGAAATCATCAGACTGTTGTTCATGAAGATCCACGCCTGCATTACAGGCCACCACACTGTTCACATACACACACACACAGTTCGTACCACTGAGATATCCTGTCATGTATTTATCCAAGCCGTTGAACTGCTGTCTGTATTTGAGTCTGGAGGCATGTGGCACGGCCCAGTCGCTGGGAACAGTAACCATGGGGGACAGCGCAGAGGGGGATGAGGAAGAGGAGCTGAAAGACAAACAGAGACGACACAAAAATACAAGCTCAATGCACCAAACTTCAGGAAGTCCAGCGTATGACAAATGAGGCACTGATTGTGCAAAAGGGGAAATTGCTTAGTGCTTGTGTGTTTTACCTGATAGATGCTAAGTCCATCAGCGATGAGGCCTTGTTCATACCAGAAGAGGAGAATCCGAGCGGAGAGGAGTAGGGGGATATAGAGCGAGGTATGCCTGATAACACAAAGCACACACACACACACACACACACACATATCCATTACATACTTCCATATAATTATCTGCAATATAATGATGGCATTTTATAGTAGCCATTAACCACTGCCATAAAATCTTGATGTTTTTTGTTACAGTTTCAGAAAGGGAGAAAGGGGAGGGGAGCCCTACAGTGGGTCAGTAATATACTGCCAAGGACAGGGAGGCTATTAGTATGGAGATGAGACAGAGAGATCTGACTCTGCAAAACCAGGCCAGGATTCAGTCCTTTTCCCCTCAGAAATATATCATCATCTGCACTTTGCTGCAAACATACACAATATTTACTCTCAGAGCAGGGCATGGTGAAAAAATAAGCAACTTTCAAGTGATAACCAAAGGACAGATGAATGTATTTAATCATACAGGAGACCCTAATTATGACACAATACCACAGCAGAGGTAAAAAAGAGGAGAGGAACCAGAAATAATAAAAATCATCTGTACCAGAAGCCAGTCCTGCATGGAGCATTCCCATGGTGCCGTTTGGCAGGGTGGCGCTTCCCCCGGTGGGCATCAGGGGCCTCGGCGAGGTGGAGGCTATTAGAGGGCTCATGCCTGTTGCTGTAGGAACCAAAGGGGTGAGGCCCATCATTGGTGTCATAGGTGAGAGTCCAGGGGTTGCCATGGAGACAGGGGTCAACATAGCAAGGTTTGTCCCGGACATCATGGACATGTTAGAAGCCATGCCTAAGACACACACACACACACACACACACCACAATAATAGGTACACCAATCAGATGACATAGCAGTCAAAATGCATGTGCACAAACATGTATGGAGATCAGTCACATACTTAGCTTTGTTAAAATCCCCAAATTAATTTTTCGTATTTGCATTTTAGGGCTGTCAATCGATTAAAATATGAATTGCAATTAATTGCATGATTGTCCATGATTAATCGCGATTGATCTCAAATTAATCACACATTTTTTATCTGTTCAAATTGTACCTTAATGGGAGATTTGTCAAGTATTTAATACTTTTATCAACATAGGAGTGGGCAAATATGCTGCTTTTAGCATAAAGAATATACTCAAATCATAACGTGGCAAACTCAAGCCCAACAGGCAACAACAGCTGTCAGTGTGTCAGTGTGCCCATAGAACCCATTTCCAGGTCAAGGGACCCCTTTGAAAATGGCCATGCCAGTTTTTCCTCGCAAAGATTTAGGGCAAGTTTGAAGCGTTATTTAGCCTCCATCCTAGTATGACATGGTTGGTACCAGTGGATTCCTTAGGTTTTCTTTTTTCATATGATGCCAGTATCTTAACTCCAGCTTTAAAACTGATTCCGCGACAACCAAAAAATCGCAGGTTGCGTTAATGCGTTAAAGAAATTAGAGCGGCGTTAAAACGAATACGACAGCCCTAATGCATTTACATCTTTTAATCTACACATTTCTTTTTGTGTTCAAGGCTGTGCCTGTTGATGCGAATGAAACATTCATTGTGGACAGTAAAGTTCCTCGCTAACTAACTTCCACATACAGTTTATAATAATAGTAATAATACTGTACCATAGGCTGGGTTGGTCAAGGACGAGGTGGGGTTATTGAGGCTGGGAGCGTGCACTGGAGGCTGCTTCATGATGATTGGCAGTGCTGAGGGAAGCTGTGTGCCCTGGAGTTTTAGCTTTATGAGCTTCATAGCGATGGAAAACTCCAACCTGTCCATCTTCCCATCTTTATTCATGTCAGCCAGAGTCCTGAGAGACAAGAGGAATAACAGAGAGAGTTACCAGTTAAGATCTTGTGCTTCAAGTATAGATTTAAGTGAAAACTTCCAGAGACTTCCCATCACTCAGAAATGTTTGTGTGAGTATGAGAGTGTGTGTGTTTCTCACCATATCTGAGCCAAAACTGAAGGAGGTAGCCCTGATTGGAGTAAAAACTTCCTTGCCTGCTCCCCTACAGAAAGAGACAGAAAGGGAAGAAACACAAGAAAATTGAGATTATCCTGCATGCAAAACGGAAAAATGTGTCTGCATACAATACATCATTATCACTATACCTACAGTATTTGTGTGCCTGTACATGTGTGTATATATTTGCCTTATCACCTGAGCATGTCAACAACATTTGTTAGAATAGCTACTTCTATTTACATGCGCCTGTGTGTTATTGGCTGAAGGATGTGTCCTGGTAAAACGGCATTATGAAATGTACTGGCAGGGAAATCACTGTGAGCGTGATGCAGCAACAGTCTGTGTGATCATAACGTGCGTGTTGGTGTTGTCTACCTGAGACATAGCCCATTGATGGGGAGAGGGTGTCAAACGTCTGATCATGTTTGTCCCTCTCCTCTGGAGAGATCGCCCATACACTTGGACCACCTAGAGAGAAAAAGATCCAAGTGTCAAAGTGTGAAGCATCAAACATGAGACATAGCCATTCTCTTTAGATGAATGTCAGCCCTGTCACCATTGGTGTGTTCCAAGTAGAGCTGCAACAACTAATCGATTAGTTGTCAACTATTAAATTAATCGCCACCTATTTTGATAATCGATTAATCGGTTCGAGTCATTTTTAAGGGGAAAAAAACCTCAAAATTCTCTGATTTCAGCTTCGTAAATGTGAATAATTTCTGGTTTCGTTACTCCTCTATGACAGTAAACTGAATATCTTTAAGTTGTGGACAAAACAAGACATTTGAGGACGTCATCTTGGACTTTAGGAAACACTGATTTGAACATTTTTCCAAATTTTCTGATATTTTATAGAATAAACAACTAATCAATTAATCGAGAAAATAATTGACAGATTAAGCAACAATGAAAATAATCGTTAGTTGCAGCCCTAGTTCTAAGAAGCAGAATTATCTCACTTTGATGAATAAAAGGAGATCTATTTATATCAGTATGCGTATGTGAGGGAATTCTGGGTTAGACTGAGTAAACCTGCTCCTTGAACAGGCCTGCGGCTGTTTTACCTTCTCACAGTTTAAATAAATCACACAGACAACACATAAATCTGAGCAAAGCCGACAAGCACACACGTTACATGATTACAAACATGTTAGACACACACACACACACACACACACAGATGAGATGAGAGAGAAGCCAGAGGCCAGCCTCAGTGGCAGTCAGGAGTTGGGAATGCACTGATATTGACAAAGTGATAATGAAGCGCGGTGTTAGTGTGTCACTTTGTTCAGACAGGAGGGCAGAACAACACTGTCACTGAGGCTGACTACACATCAGTGTTTAGTCCACGGTCCATCAGCGGACGCAGTGAATGGACAGTTCACTTCATCATAACAAAACATACACAGGTCCTGTAACTTTAGTCCTGTCACTGGCACCATAAACACGGCTGGTGTCAAAACATGGAAAGAAATGGACTTAATAATGACCACAACAAAATGTCCTAAATGTAGGACTAAAAGTACACTGGTCCAGGGAAGGGCAGTGGAGCTTTTAAGATTAAAACCTCAGTCATACAAACAGTGAGAGACATAGTGTGTGTTCAGCCATACGTACGCATCGAACTGGGAATTATTACTAGAACTAGCAATGTGTTGGCCTCAGCAGATCTGCAGAGCCAAAAAGCACACAGCACTCTACACACGCACACACACTGCAGTGGTCTTACCATTCATATTTGCAGGTGGCAGAGTCAGAGAGGGGGAACTCCCGGCGGCGTACTCAGCTACTGCTCGCGGCCATCTGCAAAACACACAGTCACAGCCCAGTCATCAGTCAGTACTGCAGCTAAGACTGGACAGTGGTGTCACTGAGAGGAGGGAGAGAAAAATGAGAGAGAGAGAGAGAGAGAGAGAGAGCGAGAGAGCGACAGAGAGCGACAGAGAGAGAGAGAGAGAGAGAGAGAGAGATTCTGGTCAGTCAGCAGAGTCAAACAGGGCTCCTCCTGTTCTTCAGTCAGGAGCACTCTGGGCCACGTCCCAAAGCTTTTAAACTACTGGGACATGTTCCAATACTATCCACACAGACCATAGTAGTGGACAGACACCAATACTACACAAGCCGGACTGATAAACCTTCATAACAATGCATTTACACTCACTACCCAGATATATGTAAACCCCCTGTTCAGTACAATGTTGGACGAGTTAAAAAAATACCGGTAGCGTCCTGGTGTTAAGCAGACATCAGTTTTACTTCATAACAGCATTGTGATGTTATAGTTTGTACTGTGGTGGGCAAGATTTTGAAGAATTGTTTTGGGTTATCATTTATTCATTGTAAAGCTTTGAGTTTGCAAACTTAGTACAAGACTAATGGTGTGTTCCAATCCGCATACTTCTGTACTTACACTCACTACTTTGAGTGCATAAGTGCGTTCCAATTGGGAAGTACGGCAGTGCATTTACCCGGATGTTGCACTCAAAACAGTCAGATCGTTGAGTGTGGAACGCTGGACGCTTTTTTTGTCGAGGGACCAGGGTGATGCTAACTTCCAGGTTGGCCCACAAAAATACATCATCACTGTATACCACTCTATTTGGTCATAAACAAAACTATTGGACAAATTGACATTTTCAGATGATGGTGCTGGATGAAAAGTCAGAGGATCGTCACAGTGATTTCAACTGATCCATGAATGTAGTAACAAATGTCATGGCAGTCCATCCAATAGTTGAGAAATCTCAATCAAAACTGCAATCCATCCAGCAGTTGTTTCAGTTTAAACCAAAGTGGTGGACAGACAGACCGACAGTTTAAATGATTTCATAACTGCCTTCCTGTCACCCATGACCACTCATTTCTTACAGTATATTACATTATGCTTTAAACCTACTCTTGTTGAGTCAAGCACATGCAAAGCAAGTGTGGGAAAGCAGCTGCTGTCGTATTAACCTATTTTATGTAGCGGGAGGGCTCACTTCTACTGCAGGGTTAACAGTTTGTAAGTTTTAAGTGATTAGTTACTACATTTAGTGCAAGGGTGGACGTGTATGTGTCTCCGTATTTCTCAATTTTCTTTGATAACTGTTGTCAAGATTACTGCAATAAAGATTTCTCAGCAGTGTGGTCAGATGACAAAGCCGGTTAACTAGTAAGCTAGAGAAATTTGCCGATTTATTATGAATTTTTGTATTTTCTGTCAAGTAATTAGAACACATTTTCTTTGCATCATTGTTGGGATGGTTAGGAGGATTGTGGTTGGTCACAACATGGTAAATATACTAGACTTTGTGTCTAGACTAAATGTACCATATACTGTATGGGCTCTGTGTTGACAAAAGACCAATTTGCCTGCATATTTATAGGTCTCATCTGTGACTGCAGCGCTGTTCAACCTGTTGAAATACAGCCAACACAAACTGGCTTGTTTAGATCTAAAACAGTGCTTCAGCGTGTGATGGAAAGTATGAACCTTTGCTTCAATACAGGACAGAGAGCAAAAGGCCACGTGTTCAATGAGAACTACATTTTAAGCATTTATTTCTTAAACAACTGAATGTATGGAATCTAACATCAAGAACAAAACTAAATTTATTTTCATGCATCTTAGTTGGGGACGCTGTGAATCAGATTCTTTCACATTCATTTCATGACTGGCGTGCTGAACACCTGCTTCCTCCACGACTATCTCTCGACCATCAGCTAGTCAGACTCACATGATGTAGTCGGAGGAGGAAAAGGAGGAAAGAAATTCCAATCTTTCTTCTCAACACTTCCTGCTCGGTGACCCACAGACACAAGCATTTCCTCGTCCTACGTCAGTTTACAGGGAGTGATCGTGGATTTTTGGCAAAGCGGCGGCTTTGATGTCCCAGGAAATATGAACTAGAGTCAGAGCGAGGGTTGGAACTGGGGCAATACGGGAATTACAGACTGAAGAGGGATTTTCAAGAAGATAAATGACTGATCGCTGACTTGTCTGCTGATATGAGCTCATGAAAGAGAACATGAATGACATAAAGAGAGAATCAAAGAGAGTGATAGTGTTTAGTTTCTGTGAGCGTGGTCGGATCAATACTCTCACAAGGGCAGAGAACAGCAAGGGAGGGATAAGCTACTGCCTGCCATCTGGCGCTCTCCCTCTCTCCTTCTCCTTCACTCCTCCTGGATCAAGTCCTCCTGCTTCATCCTCCTCCTACAGCCTGCTTTGCCTTATTCTCTTTCATTCTTGTTCTTCACTTGCAGTCTTATTACAGTATGAGAGTGTACATATGGAGACTTCCCCCATTAAGAAGTCATGTTGCAGCAGTCCCAACAGAGATACAGCAAGACTGCACTACTTGCAGTAGAAAAACAAAGAAGTCAGGTTACCATTTAGTTAAGTACATGGATTATTGAACTAGTTGGAGCAAATGCCACGGCCATGAACTCAGCTAAAGACAATTTCCTGCACTGCACTAACATTTACCATCATGTGAAATATAGAGCCTACACTGACCGACCAGTTTGTTTTATGTACTAAACATAAACACACATTTTTAGCAAGGATCCATCACATTTGGTCATCAAGGAGTTGCAGCAAAATTATTTTGCATTTTTTTTATACTTAAATACAGGGCTCAACAATAAGGATTGCCAGCTTGTCCGGGGCAAATAAAATGCCACCTTGGGCTAGTAAATCTAGCAATTCCCATTGGGCTAGCGGTAAAAAAGAATTACCGGTAAACACATTGTTTTTTTTCCGGAGCTGATGATGGAAGTAACTAAAGAGAGAGCCATCTTGCTTCCTTCTCATCTCTGTTGAGAGCTGCACATTCGCAGTATCGATCGGGCACTCACAAGAAAATGGCGATGGGTAAAGACAAAGTTTATGAGCTGAAGTACAAGCGGGCATTTCAATTATCCAGGAAAGGAGGAGTTTAGTTGGGTGGCGTTAGAGGATGTGGACGAAACTCCAGATTAATTTACCTAAATAAAGATTAAACATGACAATTAACTTTAGTCCTTGTTGTTATTTGATGTAAAACTGTAAAATAAAAATTGACTTTGGGCAAGTATATTTCTGATGTTGACCCCTGACATGATTAACATGTTAATCTCAACAGACGCCTGACATCTCAGGTGTTGCACAGTACAGTAGTGTAAACAGTGGAGTTTGCTAGACAAACTGTATTGAGTCCTAATGCTGTTTCGAGCTCTTTTTGTGCATATTGCCCAACACAACTATTTGCCAATAAAGGATATGAGTGATAAGCTGACATCAGCCATTCAGTATTGGTCAGGCTCTAGTTGTGGAGTGTAACCTCTGGTAATGTAACACTCCAGAGTGACAGAGAGGAGTCTGACTTTTCCCGACTGGACGGCTGCCTGACCAACTGACCGACTGACTTGGCTGCTGCAAGTGACTGACTTCAGTGGTAGACTCACTCAGCTTTGCAAACCTCATGCAAATCCTTTCTGAGGGTTCCACCTACCCTAGAAACTACTTCAGCTGTACTTCACCTGTGATGCATGCAGGAACTATTAAAAACCACTAAAAACAAGGTTATAAAATACACTCCAGGCGACAGGAAAGTGGCTGTGAATGAAAGCCTGACGCATTGTTTTGATAGCGTTACAGTCGGCACCATAGGGAGGGAGACATAAGTGACGCATTTACAGATTACACAAAGTCTTAATTTTTTACATAAGGGTTTGCATGATCGCCAAATTGGCTAAGTGAGAAAAACCTTTTCAAAACACACTATGTAGTCAGCACACTACATCCTTGTAATGAATAGAGGCCGGCAACTGGAAGCAAGACTTTTGTATTATCAGTATTGTAAAACTGGAATACAGTTTGATAATTCTTGGACAGAATAAGACTAAGATTGCACTGTGTTTTCCTACTTTTCAAGGTCTGGCCCAATGCTGAATTATATAATCCCATCCTGGTGCCCACACATGCACACTCACAGTAGTCCCATAACTGTTGTCATGGTTGAATACATAAATAGATATATGACTCATATTGGGTCCTAACCTGTAGTTTATAAAACAGCTCTTCCGCAGTCATTGGGAGGTGTTGGGACATCAGCCAGGTGTAAATGCAATCTGTACAACGTGACCACATTCTTAAGAGAAAAAAAAAAATCCACAGAGGAAGTTGAAAGGTCAACAAACTCTGCCTCTTCCCACAAGCTCAAGCAAGCCCATCAAAAAGCTACAAGGAGAAGCAGCAGCTCGCAAGTCTTCCCTCGCAAAAACAAAAAGAGATTCAATAATGAATGACTCGCGTCCATGGCTTTGCTTCCTTGACCTGAGACGCGTCATGTTTGTTGACAAGTCCGCCAGCTCTGCCTAATTAATTTGCATATTTAGAATTTAATCACAATACGGGCAGAATTAAGATAATGAGAATGCTTATTAATACCAGATCGGATGTCCTTATCCAGAGAAAGAAACACCACACTTCCTCAGAGTGTGGCTATGTCGGTCAGACCTCACCTGCTTCAGTTCTGCTTTGGTTCCTGCTGAAAGTCTGGGCCATTTCTGTCTCTCCGTTAGTATATACAACACTGAAAACTGTTGGATAAATAGCCCGGCTGTCCTGTCCCTGACACTGGCTGCTTCAGTAGCAGCTTACTCTCTTTCACTCAGAGTATCTGTATGTGTCTGTTAGTGTGCACTTTTTACACTGCACCTTGCTGCCATGTATACTTTTACATTGACAGAAGGAAACACCGAACACAATGAAGATCCAGACAGAGATGGATGACACTGAGGAAAGGATGTTTTACAATGAACCTTTTCTCATCTCTTAATCCCTTCACTTCCTCATTCCCTAAATCTCTTTTGGACAGTCCTTTTTTCCTTTCTCTCTCTCTCTTCATGTGTTATTATATATCCATGTATGCCCCTGAATCTATTCCCTTCCAGTTGTGTGTCCCTGACCTGTCCTCATCACTACTCTGTTCTGAAACAAGCACTGTCTGTTGTTCTAGGAAATTATTGATTTTCAGCCAGCTCGCTCGCTGACCTCACACCAATGACATCAACTCCATCCAGATGACTCTCCCTCTCTCTGTGTGTTTGTTTCCATGTACAGTAAAATTACCCATGCTCCAGTCCTATCCATCACCTTTATCACTCGTTCCCCTCTCTTCCATGTTCTTACTTTTTCCTGTCTTTCTGACTGCTTCCCACCGTACAGCTAACTCTTCAGCTGGCCTCTTCAGCTGACGCTCACACATTCAGAAAGTGCTGCAAAAGGCAGTTTGGAGTGTTTCAGATTGGGTTTGATTAACACTGTTTGCAGTGCTGTGTTTTGTTTTCTTAAGAGGCAAGGCATGCCTCTCCCTCCTTTAGTCTGCTTTGACCCGCCCTAATAAATCAGGAGGATGTGGCAGGACTGGAGAAAGTACTCTGATAAATTAAATTTATAGCGTGAACTAGAATTAAAACAGGATATTTCTGGTAGTATTGCGCGTGTGTTTCCCCTCTATCATCTTCACTGAAGCTTCAATGAAGAAGATATTAAGGAGGAGGAGTTGAAAGGCTGGTTAAACCTTAAATCTGATGAATAAATTCCCTACCAAACCAACACTGGGCCTGTCCAGAGGTGCTCTCTGTTATTGTAATGCTGCAAAGGCTGCAGATCGCACATGCAAGAGTGGTGATTATCTCAAGTAACACGACAGCGATGAAGAAAACAGGCAATTCAGCTTATGATAGCCATACTGATAATATTACTAATCATCCATCATCTGTAACCGCTTATCCTATTCAGGGTTGCGGGGGGGCTGGAGCCGATCCCAGCTGACATTGGGCGAAAGGTGAAACTCATTTGTCATATTGCCTTGAGGATGATTCAGCAAAAGGAAAGTATGCGAACATGGAGATCAAAACCAGGTTGATCAGTTTCCACTACTGTGTTATGCAATAATAACATAATTACAGTAAGGTTCCACAGAACAGCGGATACTCCCAATCCTGTGGCAGTCTCTTCAACATGTATTGTCCAACTGAATTATTACCCTGCTCACTGTACCGAAACATCCATTCTCTCTGTATCTCTCACACAAGTGGCTCTATGGCCCTAAGCTTCACTGTAGAGGTGCAACTTTTCAGTCAGTTTATCAGTGTCAGCCAATGGACATCAACATTACACCTGTTAATATCAATGATGCATTCATTTTGTGCTGCTGCTGCACTTGACTGGATGTTTTTTAAGCATCAGCCTGCTGTGTAGAAAAATGCAGAGTGAAGTCAAATTTAAGATTTTTCCTCATCTAAAATGAAGTGATTTGTGCTCATCTCCTGCAGTAAATGCAGACACTTGGCACTGATGAAAAATAAAATAAAATAAGGAGAGGTGATAATAAATCTGCAGTTTTGGGTGTCTGCAGTAAAACCTGCAGTAGGCAGAATGTTTTTGGCATCATTAGGCAAAGATTCTATAATAACCTTTCAGCATATATGTTCTGAGAGATAACTAGACTTCTGCACCTCCTCATGGCTCTGTTTTCAGGCTTTAAAAAAATCTAAAGCCTGACTTTGGCCAATCACAGGTCATTTCAGAGAGAGCATTACTATTGGCTGTTCATTCAACAGAGGCAGCTGTCAATCACTCGCAAACTCCGATCAAATGGTCAAAGTTTGCTCCGGCTGGTGGGCGGTGATTGGTATTTCCTCAACTGATCTCAACATGGCTGCCGGGTCACAAACTTTCTCATTTTACAGCTAAACAGTACACTACAAAATGATTCTGAAAACATTTGAGGAGAGAAATAGGTATTACAGAAACAGAATATTGACTCATATTTGATCAGCGCTGCACAGTTTGACCGTTTGATCAGAGTTTGCGAGGGATTGACAGCTGCTCAGAGACGGCAAGGCTCCAGCTCGGCTCTGATTGGTTGTTTTCCTCCGGTCTGTGAAATCTTGCAGGCGCCATTAGGAGCACCGGAGGACACAGAGGCACATGATTGTTTTCAGATTACCTGTCTCATGCAGGATATAGTGACCGTTTTATAAAAGAAAAAACTTTTTTAAATCATATTTGCTCCAATTCTACCCACTGCTGCTTTAAAAGGGACCGTTTGTAACTTCTAACACGTATAAATCAATCCGAGTCGGTGTCCCATGCGTGCTCGTATATGCTTCCTCGCATATGCGCGCTCGCGTGAGGCTACGCTGTTCAGACAAGACTCCCAACACAAACTACACGGAAGCACCAAAACCTCAAAGTTATATCTAGTGAAGCCCGTCATGCAAAACAGTGTTGGCCGCAGTCGGAGGACAAGGGGGAGACCGTAGCTTTGGTCTCCAGTGCTGGAGTCTCTGTTGTACTCTGCTCCTCTGCTCCTCTGCTCCTTTGCCTGCCTGCTTGCCTTCACTCAGCTCGCTCCACCTCACGTGCATGCGTGCACACTACACACTGCAGAAGACTTCGTAGCTCTGAGAATATCTATTAAATGTACAGTGGACGTTTGTGCAGAAATAACTATATATAAATATTACAAGCGCGTGCCCGACGCTTACTTTCGTTGACTTAGCGGCCACAGGTGTCGCTGTTAACAAGCATTTCTGATTCTTACAAACAGTCCCTTTAAGCCACACAAATATAGTATGTAAACTCCACTGGTGGTATTGCAACAAAATAAAAAAAATATTAGTAATCGCTGAAATTACCCTGTAAATTATTATTTATCAAATATTGACAAAAAAAAAATTGTGTATTTAATGATGTTGGAAGTGATGCTTAGTTACTGGTGACAGAACAGGAAACCCACTTATGGGACAATCCAAAATAGGCCAAAATTTCAAAACTAATATAACTGAGCACTGCTTCTCTCTATTGTGGACCACAGATTTTATTTTTTTATTTGTATTTTATGTAACCTTTATTTAACCAGGTTAGTCCTATTGAGATTAAGAACCTCTTTTCCAAGGGAGACCTGGCCAAGACGGTCAGCAGCAAGAACACAAAGTTGCAGACACAAATAGAGATAAAATACAATTCACAAACACTAAAAGCACTAAAATTTGCATTAAAAGAGAACTATCTAAAGACAAATGGGGGGACAAAAAGGAACTTTTCTGGGAGTCAGCTGTACAACAAGGGAAGCTAAAAACATTGGCATGCCATAGAGTCTGCTTCTAAAGCCTTCATTTTAGATTTAAACATATTTAATGATACCAGCTCCTTGATTTTTGGGTCATTTTGGGACTTTATTTATAAACTGAAAGTGACTGGACCCTCCCTCTGTCTGTCTGGACAGTATATAAACCTGAACCATAAACTGATAGAGTAACATTCCCAGCTCACTTGTCACCAGCAGCTCGGTGTAAAAACCTGCCTGCAACCTGCTCAACTCGTTTCAACCGAGAGACACCTGCAAATCTGCCTTTACAAGAAGAAAGACCAGCTAACATGTAGTGAAACCATAACTTATAACGTTAGCTAGCTAACCTAACTCCCATCCCAGCAGAGCACCATCACCGCCCTTCAAATACTGATATATATCAGATAAACTAAACACATATTAACAGACGAAACAGTCCAAAAAGCTTACGTGAATCCTAAAAGTCGTGTATAGAAGCATTAACGTAACAGTATTAAACTTACATGCTTAGATAAGCAGTTTCTCTTCGCGTGCCTCTCTGTCTCTCACAGCGGCCACACAAACATCAACTTCCTCGCTTCCTCTGGGCCTGAAGTTATCATCCACCCCTTCTTCACGGTTCTCCGGACACTCTGCGACGCTTTATTATCCAAACGAGAGCACTATTTGCTGGATAAATGTTAAAGTTTGAGCCAGCAGCGTGTGTAAACTCAGAGAGAAGAACCTGTTGCTGCTGACAGCTCAGTGTGTGTCACACACCAACAACATGGCTGACAACAGACGAGTGAGCGGTGAGCTGCGAGGCTGTTAACGTCTCCACTGAGTGGGAGGAGAGAGAGAAAGAGGGAGGAATACGAGTTGAACAGATGGGGAAGGAGAACAATTGATGGGAGAAAGATAAGGAAGACGGCAACACAAGAACTATAGTCTTTTTATCCCTCATTTTGAAGTCCTACATTGACTTCAGTTAACGTCGCCTTGGTTACAAACTGCTCTAACCGTCGTCTCAACTGAATATTATTCCTATTTAAAGGTCCCATATTGTAAAAAGTGAGATTTTCATGTTTTTTATATACTATAAAGCAGGTTTAAGTGCTATATAAATACTGTGAAAGTATCAAAAGGCTCAATATATGGAGAAATACACACAGACCGTATTCAGAAATTGTGCGTTTGAAACAAGCCGTTAGGATTTCTGTCCATTTGTGAGGTCACAAATATACAATATTTAGATCATACATGGTTTTAAACATAAACATTCTAAATGTGTCCCAGTTTATTTCCCGTTGCAGTGTATGTTAATGATATCAGCTGACAGGAAGTACACATGGACCCAAACTGTTGCCTAGCAATGCAATTCCGTTGCAGTTCCTTTGAAATTAGCTAAAATGGAGCGTTTCAGACAGAGGGTGAATACAGGCATATTCAGGCAGACAGTACGAGGAAAATTAAGTTTTTTTTTAACATTACAGCATGTAAACATGTTCTAGTAGAAACACAAAATACAAGTATGAATCTGAAAAAGAGCACGATATGGGACCTTTAAGATAAGATAAGATAAGATAAGATAGAACTTTATTAATCCCGAAGGAAATTCTTGTGCCAGAGATTGCTCAAAAATACAACAACATTACAACAAGTTCAATTGTATAAAATAGAAAAAGTACTATTTCTAGCACCAGTGCCTAATAGAATAACAATTAAGTAAGATACATTTAGTAAAATGAGTAAATAAGATAAGGTAAGTAAAATAAAAAAGGTAAAGTAAGCTAACAAACAGAAAAATAAGTAATATTGCACATGTTGGACATTAATATTGCACACAATGAACAGTAATGTTGCACATGAGAATGTAATCAATGTAATGTAATCAACTAGAAACTGTCGAACATGTACTGATACACTGCAGGAATTACAGTATCCAGAGGAATCGCCTTTTACAGTCACTAAGGAAGGCAAAACATCAGGACTTTACATTGTCAGGTCTCTTGGGGGAATACAGCAGATAACATATATACTGTGAAATTATTCAGTTTTTAAGAGACACTGATTTAGTTAAACGAATCTCGAGTTTTCCTCATTATTATTATTATTTTTTTATTATTATTATTTTTATTTATTTATTTATTTTTTGTTTCTGCACAATCTCCTGTTCCACACTCCAGTCCAGATGGTGGCGGTAATGCATCTCCAATAAACACCAAAGAAGAAGGAGAAGAAGGAGAAGAATTGATGGGAGAAAGATAAGGAAGACGCAGCACAAGAACTGTAGTCTTTTTTTTTTTCCTCATTTGAAGTCCTACATTGACTTCCGTTAACATCACCTAGGGGTGTGTTCCAAATCACATACTTTTTATTTTTACTTTTAGTACATACTGCAGCTGTGCAGTGTTGCATGCAATATGCATAACATTGCGCCTTTAGTACGTACTGTGCGTTCCAATACCCCATACTAACCTACTATTTAGTATGCCAGAAAAAGATTTAGTATGTCCCAATACATAGTATGTCAAATGCAGTATGCCAAAACTACCAGGACGTCCTACTACATCCAGTCTTATTTTGCAGTATGCAAGCCAGCATGCTTTTCTGGCTATTCTGACCCACAATCACCTGTGCAGAAGGGATATATGAGCAAAAGGGTCAAAGTTCAAGTTGCAATGTTATGACGAAGTAGTATGTCCCAATTGTATGTATACTGCATGAAACAGTACGTACTTTGTAAGGGCAGCTGCAGTACGTACTAGAAGTAAAAAGAAAAAGTATGCGATTTGGAACGTAGCCTAGGCTACAATGTGTTCTAACCGTCGTCTCAACTGAATATTATTCCTATTTAGAAGATGTAGTCTCGATAAGAAGGGCCTAGCTAGTAAATTGTAGAGCCTACATTACAGTTCACTGTGTGTGAAAATGTTTTCCAAAATAATGTCAAATTAAATGAAAGTGGACTCAGTTTTCTTCACAGTTTGATTAGCCCCCTATACGCAAACTACATAGCCCATAGTGCATTGCGGCTGCTTCATAGTGATGTGTTGGTCACGAACGAGCTGGTTCAAAGAGCCGGCTCTTTTAAGTGAACGATAAGAGCCGGCTCCCGTCTGAGAGCCGTTTTTTAAATTTTTTTTAATTAATTAATTCAAGGCAGAATGATAGGACGATCTACTCCGCACCACGGGCACTCCATGCACTGACTGTGACTGAATGTTGTGTTATTGACGCCGTGCAACCGATCAGGTTATTACATACGAGGATCACACCATCAAGCAGGGATGGGCGAGAGGGGCGGGCGGGGGTGCGCGCCGCACTGGCGGTCTACAGCTACAGAGCAGGAGGGAGATGAGGAGAGAAAGAGAGAGGAGTGCGGTGCGGTGGGGTGCGTTGCGGTGCGTTGGGATGTGTCGCTGCGGTGCGCTGAGGTGAGTTGTGGTGCGGTGCGGTGCGCAAATAGCAGACAAGTTGAGTGACAGTCGGAAACGAAGCAGCATGTAAAATTACGATATTCTGGAAATTATAAGGTTTAGTATAGTTATATTGAATAATTTAAGTGATATATGTGCACACATACTAATCATAGGTCGCTAAATTTGGCTGAATTATAAAAGGCAGAAGTGGTAAAACGAAGAGCCGTTTGGGAGCCGAAAGAGCCGGCTCTTCTTGGTGAGCTGAGCCAAATGAACCGGCTCACTAAAAAGAGACGAAATTCCCATCACTACATTGCGGCTGCTTTACCTTTTTGCGACGTTGTCAAGCGATTTCTGACGTGACGTACCGCGGTTCAGTCCGTCCTAGCAACAAACCAGCGTTTCTTCATGTAAGTTTAGTTAGTGGAGGAAAATGTTCAATAAAAAGCCCCGGAGGAACTTCCGGCAGAGAAAAGATAACTCCAGCGACGAGGAGGACGAGCCGAAGAGCAGAGAAGACGGAAAGGAAGATGAGAAAGCTCCGGTAAACGCGGTAAATAAGCCGTTGAAAGTGTCCCAGAGCCGCGGTATCACCTGCAGCTCCAAGCGGGAAGAGACGCCTCCTGAGCCGGCCAGCAGCGACAGAGAGGACGGGGAGACGCTGGAGGTGACAGAGGACAGAGAAGATAAAGACAAATATGGGTTTAAGGAGAAAACAAACTCCATCCTCAGTTTCTCTGAAGACAAAGAAGGTAAATAAGTCTGTAAATGTGACGTTTTGAAAGTCAATATGTTTCAAAGACGGACCCCAAACAGACGTTTACTCAACGAGCTGTAATACGAAAGTAAATAATACATTTGCCTGAAGTTGCCAGCAGGAATGAGGCTCAAAAGAAAAGATGTATTGACAGAATACATTTAACCAGATTTGTCATTCATTGCCAGTTCACAGGGATATTATATTGATATATTGATCAATTGATAAGATAAGATATTCCTTTATTAGACCCACAGTGGGGACATTTGCAGTGTACAGCAGCAAAGGGGATAGTGCAAAAAAACAAGTAAAAAAAGAGCTAAACAAAGTGTAACAAAATATGAACCATTTAAATAGAAGGAAGTATAACAATAGGAGCAGTATATACAGTATTGACAATAAACAGACTATTAACAAAATTGCACAAGTGGAAAATGATATTGCACAGTGAGAATGAATGAAATTCCACCTGAAAATATCAGGTTAAAGTCAGTTTTTGGTGTGTAAGTGGTCTACTGGGAGCAGTGCTGGTTGTGGAGTCTGACAGCTGCAGGAAGGAAGGACCTGTGATAGCGCTCCTTCACACACTTTGGGTGGAGCAGCATGTCGCTGAAGGAGCTCTCTAGTGCTGAGATGGTGTCCTGCATGGGGTTGGAGTCATTCTCCATCATGGATGACAGCTTAGCCATCATCATCCTATCTTCCACCACCTCCACTGTTTCGAGGGGGCATCCCAGGACAGACCTGGCCTTCCTGATCACTCTGTCTAGTCTCTTCCTGTCCGCAGCCGAGATGCTGCTGCCCCAGCAGACCACTCCATAAAAAAACGGCTGATGCCACCACAATGTCATAAAAGGTCTTCAGGTGTGCCCCCTGCACTAAAAAAAGACCTCAGTCTTCTGAGCAGGTGGAGTGTGCTCGGGCCTTTCCTGTAGAGTGCATTTGAATTGGCAGTCCAGTTCAGTTTATTGTTCAGGTGAACACCCAGGTACTTGTAAGATGTCACCATCTCAATGTCCATTCCCTGGATGTTCACCGGTGTCGGGGAGGAGTGTGTGCGTCTGTGGAAATCCACCAGCTCTTTTGTTTTCCCTGCGATATTACATTGTCTCCATCACCTCTGTATTTGAGGGGTCAATAGGGGCTCAACAGCAAGTTTTGCTCATATATCTCTGATTTTGTTTGTACTGTCTTAGTTGAGGAACCAACATTTAAGCTGAAGAAGTCCTCTGATAAAGCTGTGCTGTTCCAAGTAAGAAGGAAGGAGGCTTCACCTGCCAAGACCAGCAAAAGCACAGGTAGGTACCTAACCTGACTAGACTACCATTCTAGAAGATCACTATGATAGATGTTGCATTACGTACACAAATCTTAGGTTAAAATACAGTATACGTACACTAAATACATGTCAGGTGCCAGCTTATTAAGTACATCTAGCTGACACTAATGAAATCTAATGTCTATCAATCAATTACATTAAGAAATAACAGGAATAAAAACATAACATATCATAAAATCATAAAAAGGTACATAAAAAGCACAGGAAAAATGTCACAGTGCTACTAGGTATTAAAAGCCAATCTAAATAAAAAAGTCTTGAGCTTAGATTTAAAAAGTCCTAGGTCAGTGATGGTGCGTATATCAGGGGGTAACTTGTTCCATAGATTAGGAGCAGCGACAGCAAAAGCACGATCACCCAACAGCTTATACCTCGACCTTGGGACTTCTAAAAAAGGTTGACCCAATGACCGCAAAGCCCTGTTATGCTCGCGGAGAGCTAAAATCTTGGACAGATAAGGCGGGGCGAGGCTGTTAATGGCTTTAAAAACAAACATCAAGAGCTTAAAATCGATTCTGAAGCGAACTGGAAACCAATGGAGCGAGTAAAGTACAGGGGTGATGTGTTCTCGTCTGGAAGTGTTAGTTAAAAAGCGAGCAGCAGCATTTTGCACAAGTTGGAGGCACGCGATATTCTGTCTCTCTAATTCTCTAATATTTTGTCCACACCATTTATATAAATGAGGGCAGACTACATGTTGTAACACCAATCAGTGTAAGTAATTGTATATTCAGATGAAATACAGGTGGTTGTAGTATAATTTGACAAATGCTTATTTATGAATTTGTGGAAAAGAGTGGAAAAAGCATTAGCATGTCAGCATAGTCAAAGGTCTTGTGTAGAGGTATATTGCTTTTGAAAAGGTGCCTATACAAAACTCTTACTTGTTGAAAATGTTTTAGGAGTGTCAGCCTACAAACTTAACACGTCTTAGTCATTGAAGTAATAGTTAAGATTTTGATTTTACTTCAGTAATTATCTAGATAATAATGTGATAATGTTGGCCTCCCATTCTTCTCTCTCAGCCCCAGCACTCAGAGGTTTCCCACCATCTGCTTCTCCCAGGCAAGATGATGACAGTCAGGCTTCACCACGTGCTCTGCACCATAATGATGATGACGATAGCGATGATGATGACAATGACAGTGATGAAGGTGATGCCAGGTCTCCCACAGCTAGCTCAGCCTCAGACTCCAGCTGCCCTGCTACTAAACCAGGTATGTGTTTTTGTGTGTGTATACTGTATGTGTGTACTGTGTGTCAGAGATTTAAAAAAAAAAAAAATTCTTTTATAAAGCCACAGATGGTTGTTCGTGTGTGGATGATAAAGGTTTTAGAAAAGACAAAATCTACATACAGTATAGAGGCTACAGGTTCCTACAGCACAGATAAAAATAATAGCATTCTTCTTATTTTCCGTATGCATTGAATGTCCTATTATTACTACTAGTGAGAAAAACATACAGTACACAATCTTTTGTCATCATTTCCAGCAGTGTTAAGAAGCCAACTTTCTGTTGCTACTGATTTGCTTTTATTATTGTTTATAATAAGTAGTATCCTGCTTGCTATATACCTGCATCTGGTCTGTTTGGTGTGAGTGTGTGTATAGGATTGTGTCAACAGTTGGTTTGTCCATACATGTTCCTTGTGTATACCTGCATTTATTTGTTTTCGATTTGTCTTACAGTAGTCATCCCTAATGCAGAAGCGATCAAGGCAGCCAAGTGGCAGCGTCGTCACGGCACTCGAGCCCCAAAAGAATACATTTCTCTGGGTAGAGACGGCCACAGCTCCGCTGGTAGCACCCCGGAACACTACAGCAGGGAAGATGAAGAGGACAGAGTTGATGATGATGATGATGATGAGCCAGATGATCATGAGAGAAGAATCGAGTTCGCCCCAAGATTGAAGAGCATTAGGGAGAGGATTGCTGAGAAACTTGGTATGAGAGGCAGGGAGAGATTATTGTATCGGTGACATCTAGCTTAACATGGAATTGGCATTTTGTGACTGCTTTTTCTATAAGCGTGTGAATTAGTATAACTGTCAAACTATTGTAGCAACAGAATTATAGTAAAATGGCCTGTTGTTTGCACCAAGTGTACTATTTTGTATGTTTGTGTGTAATCTAGGAGAAAGTGATGCCAGTTTCTCAGGAACTGAAGAAGACGAGCAGGAACTTTGGGAGGAGACACAAATTGAGAAGGGAGTCAAGAGACGGCCAGGAGGACAGGTAGGAAGAGATTGAAATAGCCCTCTTATAGGGCTGTCGCAATAACCACAATATTTTCAAACCAACCGCAGGAGATGGCAAGCAAAAAACCGCTGCGCCTCATTGCCCTCCTTTGTTCTGCATTTAACAATAACATTATTTAATTTGTTTTAAAACTGTCATCTTTGTCATATAAAATGCAACAATATACCTCATAATAGCCCAACAATAAGCTTATTTATACAGCCCTGAAATCAGGATAAGTGAAGCAAAAAAGTTGCACTATTACCGCATATCACACTGTTGAGCCAATCATTATCACCGCAGGGGAAATTCCTTCACGGCGACAGCCCTACCCTCTTAATCTTTTTCCCATATTTTCTTAGATTATTTTTTTTATGTTTTAAGTTTAAGTTTTCCTCTTTTTCTAGTATCATTTTTCTGTGTCGCTCTTTCTGTTTTGAACTTTTGTCCCATGTAGTGTAAAATCTGGTGCTCTCAAATGGCAGAATCTTTTTCTGAAGACTCAAACCTTCCATCAGTGTAACTACTCCCCTCAGTACGGCAGCGTTGACATCCTTCATCCTTCTATTTTCTTCCTCTCAGAGCCCATCTGGCAGTGAATCCAGCAGCTACAGCTACAGCAGCAGTAGCAGCAGGCGAGACAGACGAAAACAAAAGAAGAGATCAAAGGGGGTCAAAATCCCAACTCTTCCTTCCATCAGTATCTCAATGGTCAAGAAAAGGATCACTGCAAAGTAAGTTTTCTCTAGCTTTATTTGCCTTAATGTCGCACCACAGCATCAATTAGACATTATATATTACACATTTACACTAATCAAACAAGTACCTGTGTATTCCTTTCTTCACACTTCACCTCTTTCTGATTTATAGACTAGACTCCCTGAAGGAGGTGCACAGTGCACGGCAGGCAGAGCTGAGGAGGATGGAGTTTGACGTTGAGAGCGCTAAAACCTCCATGGAGACTCTGGAGGAAAGTTCCTCAGAGCGACAGCTGAAGTTTTACAGAGCCATGACCCTCTATATCCACAACCTGGTGGAGTGTCTACGGGAGAAGGTCAGAAATTAGGAAATCTGTTCAGTCCATGTCCGATGTTAACTATCATATAAAAGCAAAAATGTCAAATAATTAATAAAGTTGATATAATAGAATCTTAAATTGTACTTGTCCAAGTGACAGTAAGAATTTTTAAACACATTTTACATAATACACATGTTTGATCTCTCTTCATTTAACGCTCTCTGTCATAATCAGACAGTTTTGTCTAACAGGAACAGTTTTATCTCTACTTCTTGGCAAAAATATAAAACAATTGGAAGCTGCAGAATTACCTCCCTTCTGAAGACAGACCATGGTAATTTGCTGACTGAGGTTAATTTGTTGACAGGTTATTGAGATCAACTCACTGGAGCTTGACTTACACGCTCTGCTGTCCGACCACATGGATGCACTGTTAGCGCAGAGACGACAGAGCATCAAGGAGCAGGCTGACCGCCTACAGCAGCTCAGCTGTGAGTAACATCTGTGTGTCCATGTGTCTGTATTTGCATTTGTGTATTCATACAATATGTCTCAAAATGGTCTCCAGAAGGAATATTGACATTAACTGGATTTTTTTCATCCCATTTTTTTAGATAGCACAGATGAGCAGAGTGGAAACTCAACCAATGGACCAGAAACTCAAGGGTGAGTGTCATAAAAATAACATTTGTTCATGTCTTTTTTTTTTTGTTTATTTACTTTGTTCATATATTTAATATATTCTATACATAAACAACAAGATTGCTGTAATAGTACATTAGAAATGCTTACAAAATGAGAGGGATGTACAAGGTGAAATAGCTACTACACTCTACTCTACACAAATATTTGTATATTTGTCTGACCTGTTGCAGCGAGGCCGACTCTGGTGTTAAAGCTGAAGAAGATTTTGATATTCCTGAAGACACACAGCCCTCAGCAGAAGAGGAGGAGCAGCTGCAGAAGAAGACGGGTGAGAAGGAATTAAATCTGTTCAGCTCTACACCTGTTCAGCTAAAAGCTCCAACCAGACAGCTTTAATATTATAAAGTGTACTTTTTTAAAATCCTAAGTAGAAGAAAACAGAAGTCAAGATTGAATTAATTGATCCCTTGGTTGCTTTTGTCTGACTCTCTTTCCTTCCCTCTCTGCTCCCTCTCCAGCTGATATCCTGTTGACGTCCCAGGCCGTGTTTTCCGACGTCCAGGCCGAGTTCTCCGACGTCAAGAAGATTCTGTCCCGGTTTGAAGAGTGGAGAGGCTCTTACTCTGACTCTTACCACAGTGCCTACATCTCTCTGTGTCTGCCCAAGTTGTTGAACCCCATCATAAGACATCAGCTACTGGCGTGGGACCCCCTAAAGGTACACTGTGGACACAAACACAGAGACTAGCACATACGTACACACAGATGCCACAACACAACTTCTAACATTATGTGTCCAATGTAATATGTGTGTTTCAGGAAGATAGTGGGGACTTTGAAAACCTCCCGTGGTTCACAGCCGTGGAGACCTTTTGTCATGGGCATGGCCATGAGGAGCTGGAGCACATAGACAGACAGACACTGTCTAATGTCATAGAAAAGACTGTCCTACCAAAAATAACAGGTAACCCACTCACTTATGTATGCTACATGACTTTTCCCTCTCTCATTCACACACTTGTACCTATCCACCACCAAAATGAGCCATATTTTCAATAAGAAGTAATATGTTAAAATTAGGTCTGTCAAAGTTAACGCGATAATAAGGCATTAACGCAAATTCATTTTAACGCCACTAATTTCGTTAATGCATTAATGCAACTTGCGAATTTTAGGTTCTAGCGGGCTCAGTTCTAAAGTAGAGTGAAGGAGCTTGTCAAGAAGGAGGTTAAATAACGCTACAAACTTGCGCTAAATTTTGGCAAGGAAAAACTGGCATGGCCATTTTCAAAGTGGTAAATGTAGTACCTGTGAGGGTTTCTGGACAATATTTGTCATTGTTTTGTGTTTTTAATTGATTTTGAGTAATACATATATACATACATTTGCATAAAGCAGCATATTTGCCCACTCCCATGTTGATAAGAGTATTAAATACTTGAAAAATCTCCCTTTTTAAGGTACATTTTGAACAGATAAAAAATGTGTGTTTAATTTGCAATT
The DNA here is from genome assembly GCF_043250625.1 of Sebastes fasciatus. Lineage (NCBI taxonomy): Eukaryota > Metazoa > Chordata > Actinopteri > Perciformes > Sebastidae > Sebastes > Sebastes fasciatus. The sequence continues at coordinate 18,581,657 of NC_133796.1, read as the reverse complement.
AATCTTGAGTAACTATGGACAATTATGCGATTAATTGCGATTAGATATTTGAATCGATTGACAGCCTTAGTAAAAATGCAAATGAAAGAGCACATAGTGATTGGTAAAGGCTGTATGATTTTCTTGGAGAAAAAAATATATATTTTTACTAGTTGCTGTACCTGCTCCTTATTTCTATCCTCTTTCTCTAAGAGCAACATGTTTCTTATCTCCCTCATCCCCTCTGCTTCCTGCTCTTCCGCTGCCTGTTCAAGTAACAGGGTGCTTCTCCACAATGGAAAGCAGGCTAGCATCCCGTTCTTCTTAGTGATTTATCATGTTTGAACCTCATCAGTCAGTTTAGGCCACACATGTGTCAAACTACAGAAACATCACATTCTCTTTTCTTTTTTTGCTCTGTCTTTGCTTAGCCTACGTGGAGCTGGTGTGGGATCCCATGTCCCGCCATCAGTCAGTCTGTCTCTCTGATGTTTGTCACAGACTGAAGGAGGACTATTCCATCTTTGAAGGAGAGCAGAGTAAACCGGTCAAGGTAAGGCCAACACTGACACATAGCTGTCAAACACTCAAACAATAAGCCCCAAGCTCTACAGTGATTTTAGAAACCCTAACATCTAACAATTAACATATAATATGAAAAACGTTAACATACAATATGTATAAAAATACAATAACGTGCATGTCAAATACACAGCGTATGAAAATGTCTGTGTTAACGATGTATATTTATGTCCCATGCAGGCATTGAAAGAGGCTTTGATCGGCCGACTGAGGAGCTGCGTAGATGAAGATGTCTTCATCCCTCTGTACCCCAAAAAGTCAGTTTCTTTTCTTGCATCTTTTAGTTTAAACATTAAGTTATTATTTGAATGAATAACCAGGAGAAAGCAGGTATGACTTCACCCCTGTGTCATCCTTGTTGAGGACGTTTCTCTATCCACTAGCCCATGCTCTTACACGTTTACTACAATGAAGTCTCTTCTTTTCCCTGCATACAGTACAGACTATCAGTGTGTTTCTGCTTAATCATTAGATCAAATTGTCGACCTTTAACTTTGATATATTCTTCAAAGATCAGGTCAATCAAAAGGGTGTCAAATTACTTTATAATGGTATTTTCAATCTATTATTTATGCTGTTTGTTTTTCTAACCAGGCTCCTAGAAGACAGGTTGTCTCCTCAGTGTCGCTTCAGGGATCAACAGTTCTGGACGGCCATAAAAGTACTGCTCTCTTACAAATTTGTTTTTTAAAAAACACTTCTGTGCCTGATATTGTTTCAGTCTCTCCAAGTGGGGAGTTACATTTTTCCAGGCTGCTGTTTGTTAATCATTGTTGTTTTGTGTTTATATTAGCTACTAGGTAACATGGGAAAATGGGATTTGCTGCTTCCTGAGTCTGAATTGAAGGAACTGATGTTGGACAAACTGCTGAACCGATACCTGATGATCACCGCGTGCAGTCAGACACTCGACCACAATGCTGTCCATGCATGCAGAAAGGTGTTTAAATTGATCATTTTTAATGTTGAATGTGCATTTTTGGTACCCCTCTATGCTTGATCTTGATAATGGTCTGGCTGTTTGTCGTCTATGAAAAATGTAGAAGAAGGTCCGCACACTGTAGCTCTCTTTAAGTGCAATTTACTGGCACATCTTAGTTAACGATGTTTCGAGCAGATGCTCTTTTTCAGACTTAATAAATCTGTGCAGAGACGCCATCTTAAAAAGTAAACGCTCGGCTTGATGTTATTCGTATGAGCTGTGAGGTTCTTATATTATTGATTGATAAATGTTTGTATATGTATTTTTGTATATATTGTTGTATATTATGTATGTACTGTATGTGTTTTTCTTAATATACATGTAACATTACCTGTGATTATATGTGGGATATCTGGGTTTACTTTTAAGATGTTGTTTCTGTGCAGATTTATTAAGTCTGAAGAAGAGCATCTGTTCGAAACGTCCCTTACTAAGATGTGCCAATACAGTGTGCGGACCTTCTTTTACAGTTTTCATTGCTGTCTTCTACTGGTCCAGCACCGACCTACTCTGGTTTTGGATGTGCGTGACTACTTCACATTTTCTTGCTTAACCTCACACTACTTGTCTCTCTGTCCCTCTTCCTCCAGATAGCAGATAGTCTGCCGCTCTCTTGGTTCAAAGGAGAGGATACCTGTTTGCCTCAGCTCCAGAATTTCAGGAACCACCTAGTTCAGAAAGTTCACACCTTCTGCAAACAGCAGCCTGCTGAAGATCCAAACACCAGGTAATAAAAACAACACATTTCCGTAAGAAAGAAAAAGATTTGTGAATTGTTGTAAGGTCAACTTGGTCACAGTAAAATGGAAAAAAAAGTCTCCTTTGTTTTGTACCATGTCATTAAGTTTATCTTTAAACCGCTAAGTAACTGCTAAAATCCAAAATCTTACTTTTGATACTTTTATTTATTGTAAATTGTATGTTTATGGATACATGACGATGCACCAGCAGTTGGACATAAAAGCTGACTCCCTATTGCCCCATCCTGTGACATCTGCAGCTAGGGATGCACCGATCCGACTTTTTCAGTCTCGATACCGATAGCGATACCTGGGCTTTGGGTATCAGCCGATACCGAGTACCGATCCGATACCAGTCGTTAATTAATAATCTGTATGCCTCACTGTGTGGAAGTGACTGGGATCATTCTTTATGTCTAAGGCAACATCCGGCTTGACTTAAACATTGCTTTCTTAACTTTGTAAAACAAAATATAACAAATAAATACATAGATATAATATTAGTGAATTGTTATTTATTATTAAAATAATAAATCGTGCACCAGCAACTTGGTACAAAAGTTTTTATTTATTTTTATTTATTCAATTATATATTGCTCAAAACTTAAACAGGAATTAAAACTCCAGTATATAATGTATATAGTATATAAACATAGAATTGAATTGAATAGATCGGCCCCATTCACCGATACCCGATACAGCTATTTGAGTCAGTATTGGCCCGGTATCCGATCTGGTATCGGTGCATCTATCTGCAGCTTCAGTGACACAGGTGACAAAATGTGACAGAATTAATTTAGTGGTTGTCTTCATAAATTCATGCAGATATCACGATTTTTCTTCAAACATTTATACCAACACACAACTCTCTAACTCTCTTGTGTGCCCCCCCCCCCGTCTACTGTAGGTCTTCTGTGGTTGAAGTGCTGCAGATTTTGAGTAGAATCCGGTGCAATGACTCCATCATGGCGATAGCAGAGAAATACCACTATGAAGATGCCATCTACTCTCACCAGCTGCTGAACCAAGAGATCGTATGAAAAACAGACGCTGTGGGATGGATGGTGAATCAAATGGCAAACATAGTAGTACACTGTTATTTTGAAAGCAATTGTCAAAGACTGTACTAGTGTGAACTAAATCACACATAGGAAAAGCCATTATGTCTTATGGTGGATAGCCACTGCTAATCAGACCAGCTCTTTGGCCAAAACACAGAATGAAAACAATGGATACAGTACTGTATATAATAGTGTGTGTGGAGCCAACAAATGGTAAAAATTTCTTGTTTAACAAAGGAAACTGCCAAGAAAAATTGCGTGGGGAAAATAATTCACCTTCCTGCCATTTTTTAGTCATGAACAATTTCCTGTCTGTTTTGTACAAATCACTGTATTTTTATGAATAAATATTTGAATTTTGTTAAAATATATATTGTTTTATTTAAATTCTACTTCCTGCCATGTCAAAGGCTATTTACACATTTACACAAACATTTATTTATCGCAAATTAATAGCAAAATTTTCTATCTGTTCAAAATGTACCTTAAAGGGAGATTTGTCACGTATTTAATGTTCTTATCAACATGGGAGTGGGCAAAATGCTGCGTTAAGGCGATACTATCGCATTAACTTTAACAGTCCTATAATATATACATTATAATCTCACTTTGAAAACAAGGTCACGGCACAGCAACTTTTTTTAATATGTTCTTTATATATACAAGTAAAATGGTTATAGCCCCTGTCACCATGGAAACCAACAAGGCAGTTCAGCTCTTTTAGGTTAAGACAAAGCATTATGAACCAGTATCTTATTTAAGTCAACTCTAATGGCACAGTCATAGAAGAGGTGGAGTTATTGGCATTAAAGGATAGGATATCACTGTTATCATGATCTGGATAGGAGATGGATGAGATTAGATAGATTTTCGCGTGAAAATCTTTAATCTCAGCAGTAGAAAATATTCTGCTTTGACTAACTACTTCAAGTTAATATTCTGTTATTTACACAATTTACCCCAAAAGGGTCTAAAAGTCCAACAAATTCAGCAACTCAGCTTGTCATCACACCATGACGATACAGTGACAAGTGATTTTACTAATACAAAATCATTTTACTACCCATCACAAAGGCAAATTATCACAGGGGTAACCTGAGTTAGTGTTTGTTTTGTTTCTCACACTCACACACACACACACACACACACACACACACACACACACACACACACACACACACACACACACACACACACACACACACACACACACACACACACACACACACACACACACACACACACACACACACACACACACACACACACACACACACACACACACACACACACACACACACACACACACACACACACACACACACACACACACACACACACACACACACACACACACACACACACACACACACACCAGTAAAGACAACATTTCCAGTTACATGGACTGAGGCAGGTATTTCCATCAACAAATACAAAGTCAGAGTTAAAGTCTAACAGAGGATGGGTCAGAAGAATTATTGTTTCTCTGTACATCTACCATACATTGATTTAACCTTCAGGTCTTCCCAGCCCTGTGCAGGTAAAATAAGGGTTGGACGAGGCCATAAACTACTACCAGACACAATGTGAGATCCTCAACAATACCTGGAATATTAATTAGTTCTTTCAAAACTTTAACTGTCAGAAAGGGTAGGCAATTGACCAAAAAGCATGCCAGGTGAAACAAAATGATGTTAAAGGCTCTTCTTTTCATCTTGTCACCTCTTCTCCTCCCTTCGCCCTCCCTCTCTCCTGGACCGGGCTGCTTCAGAGAACGCAGAATTGAGAAGCAGCAGAAAAAAAGCAGGCACAACGTGGTAACATTGATGAATCGAATCTTTGATTCTGGGAACATCATCATAAGCGTAGTGGTCAAAGAGTAGACACACCAGGTCAGCGCACACTGTGCCACCCTGTACTTCAGGGGCTTGAACCTGAGAATGGAAACACAGCACAAAATATGACTTATTGTCACAGGTCTGACTTTTAAGACTGTAGAAGATCTGTTCAAATATTTACCTGATGAAGATCAAAGGGTGGACCACTGCAATGTAGCGCTCCACACAGACACAGCTCAGGAACAGGGGCCGGGCGACCACCACCAGCGTCCACAGCTCATACAACAGGGTTGCAAGGCCATTACTGATGTGCCCAAAGCTGTACATACAGTACAGCTGTCCTGGCAGTCCCAAACAGAAATGTATCTCACAAACAGCAAGGTTTAGGAGATAGATTTCTGAAGCAAACACCGCTCTGCTTCTATGACAAATGAGCCAAAGCACCCACACATTTGCTGGGAGTCCCACCATAAAGTTACCAAGCAGGAAGACAGAGATAATAGAAAGACCAGCTGGTGTATCATCTTCGAGCATGAATACACATCTTGAGTAGAGAGAGCCGTTGAGATGAGTTGTGGACATTTTCTTTGCGGTTCCTCAGGTCGATGTAGAACGTCCAGATATTGTAGTGAAAACGATTGAGGTGTCTCGACAACTTGTGCTCTCAAAATCTCCTTCTATGGCAGCGCTCACCTCATTTAACCAGTATAGCGTGCCACTTGCCCCTTCACTCTCTGGCTGCACACTCCAAAACAAATCAGTAGCATGCAAATAGTTTGATTTGACTGTTTTTAGTGGAAAGCTGTGTGTAAACAAAAAATATTTGCATGAACGCATGAATGATTTTCCCTAATTTTATAGCCATTCATGACTCATTTGTCATTTTTTACAACTAACCTCTATTATTTATATTATCAATATTTTAAAAATAAAAGGCACAACTTACTTTCCAACATATAAATGCCTGATAAGTCTGCTGCTGCCAGACACTCAGAGGGAGCATTCAGTGAAGATACTTTGATTAAATTATCTAAAATTAAGGACTTTCATCACAGTGCTATATATTTGAAGGTACTGTATATAGCAAATATTGACATTCGCTTTTCAGTCTTTTTTTGTTGTTGTTGTTTTCATATATTAGGGACCTTTTATTATAGAGATGACAGTAGAACAATGTCAGGAAATGAAAGATGGGGGCTATGTTCCTAATCGCATACTTTTTCTTTTTACTTCTGGCACGTACTGCAGCTGCCCTTACAAAGTACGTACTGTGATTTTCTTGCAATAGTACATGGTGACGTACCACTGATGCATGACAGTTGATGCAAGACAGTTGTCTAATAGATCATAAACTAACTTGTATGACAACCTCTCCCTCTAAAATTCAGCAATGATGTAAAATAACTAGTCGACTTTCAAAATATGTTTTTATTAGGGTTGTCAAAGTTAACGCGATAATGCGTTAACGCAAATTCGTTTTAACGCCACTAATTTCTTTAACGCAAATGATTTTTCCGAGGTTGTAGTGGGCTCAGTTTTAAAGCTAAAGTGAATCAAATCTAAGGAATCCATTGGTACCAACCATGTCATGTCCAAACATGCACTAAATTTTGGTGAGGAAAAACTGTCATGGTATTTTGAAAGGGGTCCCTTGACCTCTGACCTCTAGATATGTGAATGAAAATGGGTTCTATGGGTACCCATGAGTCTCCCCTTTACAGACATGCCCACTTTATGATAATCACATGCAGTTTGGGGCAAGTCATAGTCAAGTCAGCACACTGACAGCTGTTGTTGCCTGTTGGGCTTGAGTTTGCCATGTTATGATTTTAGCATATTTTTAATGCTAAATGCAGTACCTGTGAGGGTTTATGGACAATATTTGTCATTGTTTTGTGTTGTTAATTGATTTCCAGTAATAAATATATACATACATTTGCATAAAGAAAGCATATTTGCCCACTCCCATGTTGATGAGTATTAAATACTTGACAAATCTCCTTTAAGGTACATTTTGAAGAGATAAAAAATGTGCAATTAATCATGATTAACTATAGACAATCATGAGATTAATCGCGTTTAAATATTTTAATCGATTGACAGCCCTAGTCTTTATAAATGTAAATCACTGATCTTGAAAACCTCCTCCACTTCACAGGAAATGCGTTATGCAAATGTTTCCATAAATCGGTGAGTGAAAGACAAAAGACTTCTTTCTATTAGCAGGAATTGTTTTTTATTTATGAAGCCCATACAAAGCAAAGCACAACAAAACAAAACCCCAAAACATTTCTTGTCACGTGCACATAATGCTGAAACACTCAAAACATGAAAACAAGGACTGGGATCAACATTATCACTTTGTGGATAAAACAATTCCAGTCCATAAGAACGAAAAAACTAATAGGAAAATCACACACTAACCCTAACTCACGAACAGCAGAGAGGATCCGTTCAATCTCATGGAGTAACTCATGCCATTTTGTGCACAAACAAACAACTGGATGCATTCTCTGACAAGGCTCAAAAGTAAACGTTCGGATAGGTGAATTGTTGCAACATTCAGCTACAAAAGAAGATTGAAGAAAGTAGGATGATTTAGTGATAGTCCAACTAGTAACTGTAAAACACAAAGCAATCAGGATTTTTTAGCTAACAGGCCAGAACAGGCAAGCATGTACGTGCACACACACACATACAGAAGGTTTCTACTCTGTCGACAGCTTTACTCCACTGAACCAGAACAGCACACGTACAGCTACCATGTTAGTGCTACTTAGTGAGTAATGACCTAGTGCATGTGAAGCTACTGTATGTCACAAGGACAACACTTATAAAGATTGTGGTTTACTTTTCTTACACAGTTAAAGCTGACAGTTTTTAATACAGTTCGTTACATCTGTAGCACTGACTTCAACCTACTTTACTAATCCTCACATCCTGCCATGGGAAATATTGTCCAGGATCATTACATTTAGAAGCCATCAGCCTGCTGTACTGTTGCTATTTAATAACAGGGGGCGTCAAGAGAACATTTGATTTGTTGTCGAACTATCAACACCTAAAGATGTGGCAAAAGAGAGAGTGAGTATTTTTATCCACATGATGTGGATACACCATTTGATGAAGTTGGATCATAACTTAATTTCTTTCCGTACAAAATGTCACTAACCAATCTTTGGTATGATAAAAGGGCCATCTACAGGTTTTAGTGTATAGTGGTAGAGAGACTGATAATAAACCATTTACTGTCCAATTAGGTACAAATGTGAATAACAATTACATTAAGTGAACCAAATTCTCCTTTCATTAGCTATAATCATGTTAGTAGAAGGCCATGTAAAACCCATTTACACACAAGTGTTTTTTTTACTGTCCTTGGCTGGGAAACGCTGCTGCAGCTGTGCCATTTGTCTTATAAGCGGAGGGTTAATAGTACATTCAAGCCAAAGGGAGACGGGCAAGTTTCTGACCAAATGAAAAAGATAAATGCAGAAAGTGCCATCAAAAATGGTGTTAGAACTTAATCTGAAAGTGCGCTCCATCCCTAGTCAAGGCTCTCGTGATGAAATAGCGCTCTTTCTTCTAGTTGGAAACTTCCCAGTTGTTATTATGCAGGTTAGTAAGTGCTGAGAGAAACCTGGAGTATGGCATCAGGGAGGACGACAGACTTTAGATGACAGAGAACTGGATGCCGTGTTTGTTGAGGCGGTCCGTCAGTGTGGTTTTTGCGAAAGCAGCTCCTGGAGTATAAACTCCTCCCCTGGAAATTAAGGATAAAAAAATAATTTCATATCCAAGTCTCAGGAATTTTTATTAAGTGACATTCTTGGATTCCATGGATGTTAAAACAAGAAATCGTTTCTCTGGCTTGTGTATTAATTGACATAAGAAAAAATATATAAACAAATATTATATTATATATATATATATATATATATATATATATATATATATATATATATATATATATATATTATATAAAATAATATATATTTTACATATAATATATATATATGAAATATTATATACATATTATATTAAATTCATAAAATGTATTAAATTAAATAAATATATAAATTATGATAAAAACTCAATAGCTGTGTGCTGTAGCTATATTTGCTACTTGGTGATCAAAAATGTTCCCAGGTAAACTCACCCTCACTTCCTAAAGGAACTTTTATGTTATGTTATTTCACAGTACTACATCTTCTGTTTTAACTCTATTAAAATTAACAAATAATATATATTTATATAATAATAAATTATATATAATTAATATATTATTATATTAATTAATATAATAATTACGGAGCCGGGGAAGGGGGGTAATATTCCGAGGAACTCCTATTTTTTGTATTCTCGGAAATTTATGACTTTATAATCCGGCAAATTTGTGAGTTCTTTCTTGTAAATTTTAGCCACTTTAATCTCAGAATATTCTTTTTTTTACATAAATTTATGACTTAATTATTAATTATATATATTTTTAATTATTTGTTTTTTTTTACCTACAATGGCTCTAATACGCCGTCGTAATTAAACGCATTAAATTGCCATCTGGTTTATCATAGATTATCAATCACCAAATTCCTGCGGGACTAAGGGTAAGTGCCCGTTTACATGGACTGGATAGATGGATTGAATAACCTCATTCTCATAAAAAACCTGGAAACCAAACATGTGGACTGGACCTTTGATATTTCAATCATCTAAATGTGTGGCCCCAGCGTCAAGTCCCACATTGGCTCATCCCGGAGAATTGTACGAGTAAATAGAGATTAACTTGGGAGGAGCAGGGAATTGTGCAAAGTAACAAATTGATTTAATAGTTCATCTTGTGTGCTATATTTGTGTGTAAAGTCATTTCCATGTCGGGCATTAGATTTGGGGTGTGATAACTCACGTCTTGGGCAAGGCTGTTGGTTCGTTGAGGATTGTTAGGGCAGCCTGTACCATGGTGATGGGCGTGGCCACATATCCACACTCTGAGTAATAACAGAAACACAATTAAATAACCATTAGACACAACAAAGAGGGTGTTGACTGGGTACCTGGGCTAATATGCCTCATTACCCAGCCTGGACAGAAACCATTTATAGACCACTTAACAGTTGTAGACATATATACAAATGTGTCCCAGTTTATTTCCTGTTGTAGTGTATGGTTGTGTCCGAAATTCCAAACTAACATGCTATTTAGTACGCTAAAACAGTATGCGAGATTTTTAAGTATGTCCAAAACCATAGTATGAAACCAATAGAACGCAAATTGCATACTATTTCCGGTGAAACATTACAGTATGCAATGCTGAACACTACGGCGGCATTAATATCCCACAATGCAATGCGGTAGTAGTGACAACTTTCATAACAGACAATGGCGGACAGGACAATTTAACTGTAAGTATAAGATTTCACTTTACTAGGCGTATTATATATTTGAAATTAATTCAGACCATGGTTACACGTCTCCAACCGGCACAAAGGCTCTCAGGAAGTGATGACGTAAATTACTGCTCAGTGCATCCGAAAAGATCCATACTACTGTTTATTCACACAGAAGTATGTTGAACGATAGTACACCTGTTAAGTATGTAGTGCATAGTATGCAATTTCTGACGAAGCCTATGTGAATGACATCAGCTGACAGGAAGTAAACATGGACCCAAGCTGTTGCTTCGCAATGCAGTTAAAACGGTCTATTGAATACGACTAACATGGCTGATGTTCAGATTACTGTTTTCACGTTTAATTTCTGCATTCATGGATGGTTTAAAACATTTCTAGTCTTTTATAAAGGAAACCCAAGTATCTCTTTGTGACATCAAGCACAGATCCGGATTTTTAGTTACCTGGTCCCTGAACCAGTGTGCGGATCTTGGTGTTAGGTTTTCCGTGGGAGGGGTCCTGTCCCTCTGTGTAGCCCTCTCCATAGAAAGCAAACTGGAAGGATGAAGCCTCCATCTAATACACACATGGACACACACACACAACACGTATCAGAAAACAGAGCGTCCTCTTCTTAGCATACTTTACTACCTAAACTGAATGGATTTGTTTGCATACGCATGAACAGAACTACAGGAGAGTATTAACTAAATGCATAAACACTTTACCTGCTTTCTAGTTGGTCCAGCCTTGGAGAAGAGTCCAAAGGAGAAGAACTCTGGGTGCTGAGAAGGTGGGAACAAACAGCAGACAGACAGATAAGCATCTAAACATTTCCCAGCACACAGCATGCGTACTCTGACTTCTTTGTTTCAATAAAAGCTGTCCCGTTATAGCCAGTTGTGAAATGTAAATTGAATTATATAACGTGTGCCATGTTTGTTTACCTTGATGAGCAGGTTGCGTCCAAAACTGAACTTGACTAAGAACCAGAACATCATGCCAGCAAACATCAGCTTGACAATGTTGCCGATACCTCCTATTCCTGCATACGCGCCATACTGGACCTACAGTAAACAACAACAGGTTATTTGATGAAAAACATAGCAGAGGCAGTAATATACACGCTGCGTCCATGTTGGTGCCATCTTAACCTGAAAACAAGACTGTTGAGGAAGTGTTCCAACACCGTGATCACTCTTAAGGTCGTAATTAAGAACTAACAAGTTGAAGAAATTCCCTCAAGGCACTCCTGAGATATCGCGTTCATGAGAATGGGATGGACGTGAGGTCACAGTGACCTTGACCTTCGATCACCAAAATCTAAATCAGTTCAAATTTGAAGACATTCCCTTCAGGCGCTCCTGAGATATCGCATTCACGAGAATGGTACGGACGGACAGACACCCCGAAAATATAATTGCCTCGGCATAAAATGTCATAGTACAGTATTTTATTAAAAAGTCATGCTATAGTATGCCATAAAAAATATCATAGTATAGAGACGGAGTGCATTCAACTTTATTTTTGTCCCCAGATGGCTATTGGTTTGACAGCAAGGCATATTACAATACATTTCAAGACATTCAGGGTTTAGCCTGGACCTCAGTAAGAGGGATCAAACTTTTTTCGATAAACAAATTCTATTTTAATGCTTTTATATGCACTCTGGCACCTTGTTTACATTCAAAGTACATGTGCATGTCTTAATCATTGAAAGATTTTTAATATGTACCACAAAAACAGTTTACTTCCAGTATTAGGCCTAGTAGTTGTTAGTAATTAGTATTAGTAGCCTATTGAGTACAACTGCTATCACATTTATTGATTAGAGTTGGAAAAACAGTTATTAAATGTAATTTATGTTAATAGTGGTGGAATGTAATTAAGTACATTTACTCAAGTACTTTACTAAAGTGCAATTTTGAAGTACTTGTACTTGAGTATTTTCATTTTATGCTACTTTTTACTTCTATTAAACTACATCGCAGAGGTAAATATTTGACTCTTTAACTCTACTGCATGTATTTAATTACTTAAGTTACTTTGCAGATTCATAATAATAATATAATCAACAAATACATTATGATGCGCCGCAGAGCTTCGAATACCTTTGAATATTACTCATCGAAGCCCAAAAAATTTGGAACAAGATAGCAGCATGTTTGTCACTAATCCCAAGTTCAAAACCAGCTTTGCCCAAAAACCTAAAATCATCATTGGTCACATCTGTGATCTGAAGTTAAACCCACTAGGGTCTCCATGATGCTCCTCTACAAGAATGTGTGAATCATCAGAGGAAAATGAACACACAGAAAGTGTGAGTGGAGAAAACTAAAATGAAAGACTCACCGGTTTGTCCTGATATTCCTCCACCAGAAAGCGCTGAGTTCTCTTCACAACGGAGGGATCGGAGCCCATAAACGGCACCGTATACTGCTGGATCTCATTACTGTAGAACAAATTTCCCCTACAAATACACACACAAAGAAATACACGCTGAGAACATTTTCAACGACGTAAAAACGTGTGGGGCAAACTGTAGTACATGTTCTTCAGTGGACTGAAGTTCCCTGCTTTAACCCCAGATAAAATGATGTTTCTTATGGGGCCATTATTGTAGCATTTTTGTTTGTAGCGTGTATGTCGGCTGATAAGGAACAAGAAATTGTAACCAAAATACCAGAGAAATGTTTGAGGTAATTTAGAGTGTGTTGCCACTCCATGGTTTGTCCACCAGAGAGCACTGGCAAGTTTGTTTTTCAACTGTAAAATTTCCAGCTCAATGTCCCCTTTGTGTTTCTCAGAGTTTCCGTACTGTTGTTGTTTTAAGAGAGACTAAAGACTTTTTTCAAGACTTTGCTGTCTCCAAAGGGGTTTTCAAATGTGTAGATTAGCCCAAAAAAAATTCTGAATGTAAACATACTGTCTACTATATAATATTGATTTATCAAGGATTTGCTTTAATTTGAAGAAAGGTAAAAGGCATCCCTACTCTACGTACCTGCGTTTCAGTTTAGAGCCAACAGTAGGGAGAGGTTTGTGATTAAACTTCCTCCTGAGACTCTGGAGCTTGTGGCCATCGGAAAAACCGTAGATGGCTGACTGCCAAGTGCCATCATGGATACATCCGCCCTGATAAGAGGGAGATAGACACACAAAGGGAGAAAATGTGGAAGAGAAAGTGAAGAGAGCATGAAATGAATGAGGGAGATGAACATAAACAAGGAGAAAGGGGAAAAACAAGACACGTTGAGATAAGGAGAAAAATATGTGATACCACATAAATATAAGAAATGAGTGTACAGAAATGGGGAAGATGAGGAGAAAAGTTGGACTTATTGGTAACGTAGCCACATACTTCATCTCCTGCGCCGACAGTCAGGAAGCTCTCCACGGCGGTCAGCGTGCCTGTGGATGAACACACATACACCATGTTTTGGCACAGAAGCTAATAATAATAATGAATAAATCATTAATAGAAAGAGTGAGTGGACCACTGCACATCAGTGTCAGAGGGGGGAGGAGGGGGGATTTTTCAGTGTGTGCATACCCTTGAACTGCTCCCTGGTGTAGAGGACTCCCATGTCCGCAGGTATGGAGTCGAATCCACAGCTCCCTATGATGTACACACCTTTTTCCGCTGCCTGGCTGTTGTAGTTCAACTGCATGCCCTCCAGAAACTGCATAAAGCCAGACAGAAACACACCAATGTGTAGAAGCACATGCCTGTTAATGTTGTGTCCTGGTGTGGTGAAGGCGGCGTAGCTTTGTGTAGCTTTCTGAGAGCCTTTAGGAACCGAGACTGCCTCAAAACACAACCTCAAGTTAGGCTGTCAGAGTGTCTACGCATTAAACAGAACGGCATTCGATGACGAGGGAAAACTGCTGTCATGCTGCCAAGTCAGAGACACGCAACACGTCTCCCATTTAATTCAAACACGCAGTCTGACTGTTAGGACATCTGCATGATAAGATCAATGCAATGTCCACTGATAACACGCAGATAGAGACACAAGAGTTAAATTATTACTTAGCAATGGGATTAAAGTCCGAAATATATACCTTTTTAAAGCAGCAACAAATTGGTCAAAACTTAAAAATTCCAGGATATAATCATATTGTATACAAACATAGAATTGAATTGAATAGATCGGCCTCATTGTCACCAATACCCGATCCAGCAATTTGAGTCAGTATCGGCATGATATCCAATCCAGTGTGGGTATCGGTGCGTCCCTAACACCAGTGTCCCTTTAGAAAACCTCTCATTTTACTGCAGCAGGGTCCGACCGTCTGCCCCGCTCAGACCTGGTTGTGGTTCTGGTTGTGGTTCTGATGACACGCATTAAGAAGAACTATATAGAAATAGCCAGTCTTCTCCCTGAGGGTCTTGTTTACTTATGTGGGTCATATAGAGGCATCAGTATTAAATCGAGACTGTTTAATAACCACTTAAAAGTTCCTCACAGTAACTTTAACATGCATTATTAAATTAAAAGCATCTGTCGTGTTCATGAGTGTAAGATTTAGGCCCTCAAAAGAGTATGTTTTTTTTTTTTTTGTTTTTTTAAATCAGCTAGTGTAGTATAATGCTCTTACAGTATTTGCAATGATTAATGTTGTGCACACACTATAGTAAAGACATAATACAGCACTATGGACTTACCTGAGGCTCCCCACTGATGTCAATATGGTGGGCTCCGTTCTCCACACAGGCTTTGACCATTTGCTCGCCATAGAACCTGTACTATACACACACAGACAGATACATACACAAATTAATTAATGTTTCAATTATTCCCCCTTTCTCTCCTAATGTGGTTGATGGCTTATTCCCCATAAAATGTAGTTCTTGTCACTGCTAAATCTCTGCGGTGGGGGAGTTGCCTTATTTTCATCTGAAGAAGACTTGCAAAACTCGATCAGCCTTCGTTGACTTGTTTGATTATATGCTCATTCAGCACTATGTGATACAAGAGAAGCAAACGGTACAGCATGCATGCATCGACACGTCGAGACCTTAAAGGAACTCAGTCTCAGCTTATATCTACAATGTCTTGGGTAACCATGTCATAAAACGGTTGAAACCTGTTTCTTCTCTTGCATATCACAGGACAACTGGACACCTCAAAGGTCTTTTCACTTATCATTACTACCGGACAGCCTAATCCTCCACACACACACACACACACACACACACACACAGTCGGCCAAGTGTGAAGGTTGTATGAGGTCCTTTTGATTACGAAACCACGACAATGCCCAATTCATTTTTCTACCACAAGCCAGTATCTACGTTAACCATCTCGATTCACACAATGTTGCCAGTGCAGCAACAAGTTATGAGCCCTCACTGGCTTCCCCCACAGAAACCATGCAGCTGTAGGACCTAGCTCTCTCTAGACCAATCTTGTTAAACTTGTTCATTGTGCTGCCATGCGTTTCATATTATATACATGTTCAATATTACATGTACATCATATGATTTCTGTTTGTGGTCTTTGTGGTCGGTACACGGCTGACTCAAGTTATACTACGCAGACCAACTTGCAGAGCGAGGTACATTTTTCCTACTCAACACTCCTTGTTTCTGTTCTTAACACTATTATGCAAGATGTGTGCTTTACAGAATACTAGTTGTCTTCCTCACCCTGGTATGCAGATTTATTACATTCATACTCATACAGGGAAAAAGGAGTGACTTTGTGATGTCAAGATAAAAACACTGAAATTGAAAAGAAAGACAAGCCGGTCCATCTCATTTTGGCTTCAACTGTGTGCCTCCATTTTAACCAAGAAAGTGTTGCTGCTGTGTGCAATAATAGTGGGATACTGAATTACAAGAATTTGGTTTGAAACAGGAACCTGAATGATGCACATGATGCAAAGCAGTGCTGGAAACCTATTTTACATTCTGACTTAAATACAATACCGCTTATTGTGTGCTGAAACGCAGCAGCCTTCATTGTGTAAATGAAGGCTGCTTTGTGTCTGTGTGTGTGTGTCTGTGTGTGTGTGTGTGTGTGTGTGTGTGAGAGTGAGAGAGAGAGAGACTGATGAAGAGAGAGAGACAGAGAAAAACAGGGATGGGTTGAGCTACACCGATGCCAGAGGGAGATGCCAACATGCCAATGTTGTGAGATGATGTGAGGAAAAAATAGTTGGTATCATGAGACGGAGCAAGTTCTGTTCTGTGTGTTAAAGAAAAATAATGTCTGTGGAATCATCTACTACTTACAGGCCCCACGCAGTTGAGAACAATCACAGCCTGTTTGCACATGGCGGCCAGGGAGTCTGGTTCTTCCACATCTGCCACGATGATGTCCACCTCTGACCTCAGCTCGGGCTTACCTGCACACACACAGACACACGCACACTCTGTAAGGATAGGTGCTACAGTATATTTTAGGGGTGTAAGAAAATATCGATACACACGAGTATCGCGATATTCTGTTAAATAATAGGATAAATAACGCTTCAAAGTTATGCTAAATTTTGGCCAGGAAAAATAGGTCCCTTGACTTCAAGATATGTGAATGAAAATGGGTTCTATGGGTACCCACGAGTCTCCCCTTTACAGACATTTACTGGGGTCCCTAAACCGTCTTGGAATTGCATAAATTGGGTATCACTGGAACACTGAGACTCTTGTGGATCCAATGAGTCCAATTGTATTCATGTGTGATGATGTTGTTCCTCCTGAGTAAAAAAAAAAGCCATTATGTGAAATGGCTATTATGGAGACTAACACAACATAGGCTCCAAGAACACAGATAACGTACTGAAGCTTTTGCAATGCAAAAACTATACAAGCTGTTTTTAAATGTGCTACTAACTGATAGGGGCTTGTGGGCGAAAAGGCATGTGTGCTGTCATGGATGGGGGATTGTACAGTGAGCAGGTTTGTTCCATCAGCTGTTGTTCACTCCCCGAGGAGGGAAAACTGAATAACTATCTAATCCTCTCTGGAAACTCACATTACTATCATGACAGCAGAATAGCTCCCTGGTCTTTATCTAGTCACTTAATTTTCCATGTTTAGAGTGTTGCATGGATACAAATCATCAACTTGGATAATAACTGGCATACTAAATATATTCTGTAAATAATATAAATAATAAATATTTGTTACACATTCCACATAGTAATTGCATTCAGGTGAATTATATTTATGTTTCTGTTAGAGCTGAAATTATTCGTAGGGCTGCATGACTTTGAAAAAATATCTAATTGCGATTATTTTGACTGATATTGAAACTGCGATATGATTTGCGATATTAAAGGGTTTGGTCCTTTTTACATCATTATTCTCATTTTCATTGAAAAACATATTAAAATGATTATGGTGTGATTTTGCGGGGATCTGTATCAAACAAAGATGTTTTCTTAAGTCTGTAGAATGTGATTTGTAAGCGAGGATATCTCTGCAGCACCACAATATTTAATTTAAAATGGTATTTTGCCTTACCTTTAACAAATATTGTGATTTCCTCGTCATCCTGCGATTTTGAAAATTGCAGTGGGCCATATTGCGATATTGATAAAATTTTGATTAATTGTGCAGCCCTAATTATTCGTCAACATGGACTCTAATGGAGTAGTTGTGATGGGCATTTTTTTTGTTGCCATTTTCAAGCAACAAATAGATAAATCAATAAATTAATTTAAAATATTATCAAGATATTAATCAATAATGAAACTAATCATTAGTGGCAGCCCTAATTTCTGTCTTTGGGGTAATCAAATACAATTATTACTGTTAAAGCTAAACATCAGAAAATATATTGACTAAATGTTTAATAATTTACAGTATCAGGGTGTAAATATAAACCATTTCCTGGTTACTGTTTTACCAAAGCAAATAGTAACTTGCTACAGTAGATACTCAATTCAATGTCATGATTTTTTGCCAGCTGGTTAGACTAAGTAAGCAAGTACTGTCTAGACATACACCCCTGATTAAATCCAACCTTTACCCTGTTAAATGTTAAATATATATATGTATATATATATATTATATATATATTATATATATATTTTACATTTAACAGGGTAAAGGATGGATTTAATCATTATGGTTAGTTGATATGACTTCACCATTAACTGCGCCCCCTAATAATAATAATAATAATAACAACAATAGCTTAAATTAAATGGTTAACTTTTTGTTGCAACGTCGCTTGTACTTTGGAGTTCAGTCAGAGGATTTAGGGTCAAAGTCATGTCAAACTATCAGCGAGCCTACTTAGATAGATTAGTCCTCCTGAGTCGGAGTTAAGCAATTTCCCTCTGCCTCAGAAATACAAAGTACTCTAGTAAAATCAGATAAAAGCTAAACAAACACAACATATCCTTGCATTAGAGACGTTGCTGCTCAGATGAGCTGAGAGGCTGTATCCCTGCTGCATTAGAAACACATTTAACATGCATAGTTGAGATACATACCGAGCACTCCGGCGGCCTGCTCCAGAACTTTCTCCAGCTTCTGCTTGCTCCTGCCGGCCACGGCCCACTTCAGGTCCCCCTTCGGCCCCTCGGACACGGTCCGGGCCACCTCCTCCACCACGAACTGACCCGTGAAGCCGGAGGCTCCGAAGATCACCAGGTGGTACGGCCTGCTAGTGGATGTCTCAACACGAGCCATAGTGACAGCAGAAGAAGGCTGGAGGAGCTCAGTGCGATGCTACCTTCACCTCTCTGACAGACTGACAGACTGACAGAGGAGAGCTGCAGCGCGGCGTGCAGCTTTGACAGCGCTCTCTGCTGCTACTTCCGTAGCAACATTATGCTAATATGCTAACTGATTTAACAACAGCATTTGAGCTAGATAAACCATTAAAGAACGTATGTAGCGTTAAGTGTGTGTTTTGAGTAATTTTTGCATTTATAGTGATTTGTGACTTATAGCAAATTACGTTTATTTTATTTTTTTTAGCATTTATATGTTAGCCATGGTGTTACCGTGACGACAACGTCCTCTTCTGATTGGTCCTCGCAGTAGTCGCTTGTCAATGACAACAATCAGATGCGCAATGGTTCCGTAGCAACATTATGCTAATAAGCTAACTGATTTAACAACAGAGGTAGTTTTATTATGCTACATACTTAACACTTAATACAACACTTAAAGGAAGTATGTTGCGTTAAGTGTGTGTTTTTGAGTCTTTTTTTGTATTTCTAGTAATTTGTGACCTCTAGCAAATGACGTTTTCTTTTTTTTATCTATTTTTTTTCATTTATTTTTAAGTTTTTTTTTATTATTATTTATTTATTTATTCTTTTTAAATTTATTTTATTTATTCATTAATTTATTTTTTAAATTTTAAATTTATTTAAATTTTTAATTTTGTTTACATTTATTTTTAAGTTGTAATTATTTTTTAATTTATTAAATTTTTTTCTTTTTCTTTATTTTTTTGTATTTCTAGTAATTTGTGACCAATAGAAAATTACGTTTATTTTTTTAATTTTTCTTTATTTATATGTTTTATTTCTAGTAATTTGTGACCTATAGCAAATTACATTTTTTTTTATCTATTTTTTTTTTTTTTTTAAGTTTTATTTAAAAAAAATTTTTTATTTATTTCTTTCTTTTATTTTATTTATTTCTTTTATTTTTTATTTATTTTTTTGTATTGAAGATAATTCATTTACAAAGGTGTTCTGAGAGATAACTTCTGCACCTTCTCATGGCTCTGTTTTTTCTTCTTTTTTTTTCTTTCAAAATGACAGTATACATAATAACAGCAGAAAACATTAAAAACAGAAGAAGCATAGCGAAAACATAAACAAAGAGCTGTGCCACACATAAAAGGACAACAGAAATGAAACAAAATCAACATAAAATAAAAAAAGACCACAGGAGAGTATGACAATAATTTCACTTAAAAACTTAAAAACATTCATGTTTTCATTGCTTTTTTGTTTTGTGAGGAAGAAATTGTTGACAGATATAGATCCATTTCTTTCATAAATACAAAGAAATTAGGCTTTTTTTGGGTAAATTTACACTGAATGTGGAACTTTGCGAGAATTAAAATTAAATTAATAAGAAAAAAATGCATTACTGTCTTTGTCACTGTAACCATAGCAACCAAATATAATATTTCTCTAGTACAGTGTAAAATCTGAGAAAATGTTAACAAGTATAAAATTATTGACATCTTTCCACAATTCAAATGTATATTTACAGGATCAGAATAAAGGAGAGCAAGTTTCAAGATGTGATTCGCAGAAGGAACAATTTACATCTATATGTCACTCTTTAACTTTTGTAAAAAATGTTTCACTGGATAGAATCTGTGGATTAACTTAAATGACACCTCTTTTACCTGATTTGTTAGAAGGAACTTTTGCGGTAAGGACCAAACTTACTTCAAGTCAATATCACTAACAAGATTACTCCAATAAAATGTTGCTGCCAGAATATAAACCATGCTGCTCTGAAACAAGGCCCTGATCCTGGAGTTCATACCTCTATTAACAGAGAAACAGACTTTAGCTGATGGAGATTGAATTGGGTCAGGGGGGGAGAGTGGTCAGCATTCTTCAATAACATGTACAAACCAGATGGGATAGCATCAAAAACTATAGAAAATGATTTTGGGGTTATTGGTATTTAGTACCTGGCGAGAAATTCTGAGTAATTATAAAGTAGTTCTTCTCTATTAAACAACTGACTCACAAGTATTTATTTAAACCATTTATCATAAAATAATATAAGAATAATATAATAATAATAATAATTTTATTTTTATTATTATTATATTGAAATGACAGTTTTTATAGTAACAGCATAAAACATTAAAAACATTTACATACAAAAGAAGTATAGCGAAAACATAAACAAAGAGCTGTGCCAAACAAAAAGACAACAGAAATGAAACAAAACCAACATAAAAATATATATATATTATAATTATTATATTTTATTTTATCATTTCCATGGTAGCCATGGTGTTACCGTGACAACCTCCTCAAGCTTCTGATTGGTCCTCGCAGTAGTCGCTTGTCAATGACGGCAATCAGATGCGCCTGCAGCACGACGTGAGTTACACAAAACAAGTGCTGGGGTCGACAACAACGAGGCTCAATGTCACAGAGGTTTACCAGCCAACAGAGAGAGAAGAGACACTCTTAAATAACCAATGTCGTTTGTTTGGATATAGTTGGGATAATCTTCAAAAAGGTATGTCTGTGTTTCTCCAGATAAAGCGACATTAAAAGCATTTTAGTTGTAAGCGACGTTAGCATACGGCTAGCAACTCTGATTCTGTCTGTATCATCAAACTGTTCTTCCTGTAGCAGACTGTGTGTGAGGTTATATTGTTCCTCTTTGTGGTGATCCGATGAGCAAAGTGTGTGAATCTACAGGCTGAAGGACAGTGAATAGCTCTCCAGTGAAGCCATCACATGTTAGGGAGAAGTAGTTTACCTCCCCACGTGCTAGTATAACATAATGTACTCACTTTGGCACACATGTCTTTTTCAAGATTTAAGAGTTTTATTTGCCATTTGCACCCAATATAAGTACATTGGAATTCTGAGCAGTTTACACCAAGTCAGCTTTAAGAAAAGAAGCCAGTCATTTACAATTGTATCCACTGTGTCTACCCTTTTAGATGCGTTAGTTAAACACCAGGTTAACCATTTAATGATAGTACATGTTTAAATCTAAATTAGTGTCACTCAACGTCTGTTATTCATCTTAACATCGCTTGTCCCTCTTCCTCCCCATTCCCTCTAGACAATGACCTCTTGAGGAGGTCCCCCAATCTCCCTCCCCCTTCCTCCTCTGTAGTTACAGATCCACTGGTTCACCATGTCCACCCAGATCTGTAGAGTGGTGGAGCTGATGACGCGCTCTGCCTGCTGCCAGAACATCAGAAGAAGATCCTGTTTGCACAAGGCAGTGTTGGCCCCTGTGGGTTATTCTGGCCTCTGTGTCCCTGGGGCTCCTGTGCTTCATAGAAGGGCCTACAGCCTGGATTCTCTCTCTTCGGGTCCTGGTCGGCCTACAAGCTCCCAGCAGCCTCGTGCAGAGAGGACATCGCCCTCCTTAGCGCTCACACACAGGAACCTGTCTGCTGTGACTGTACAGGTGGGCAGTTGTCTTTGGCTTTCCTTCATTTTAGACACTAGTCTTCCACTGCAGCCTAGTGTATGTGAAGTTCTAATGAGATACTTGTCTGCTTTACCTTACGTTTAGTTAAGGAACAGATATTTTTATTGCATCACAGATGGGACACACATCTTTTTTTAGTGAAAAATAATCAATGAAACAATCTTAAATAAGACAGTCATAAATCATAAAGTCCCCTGCATAAATAAAGGCTAAACATTGTGTTGGGCTCACTTGTCTACCACGACGGTGAGCTAGACAGCCTTTTCAATTCACTTTTGAGGATATTAACGATTATTCCGATAATGTAGATTCACACAATCAACTTACAGTATTTTGAGTGTTTTTAATCATGATCTGTGATAAAATCTTATATCGTCCCATCCCCAGTCTGTACCCATTAATGTGAAATTATGGGGAAATTTCCACTTTTAAGGAATTTTGTAACTATGGCAAATGTCTTTGTGGTATGTGCATGTTGTATTTTCACATATGGTCCAGCTAATCCACCATTTTCAAGTCATTTGTGTTGGTTGCAGTTGTGTGGTTGAATCTGCTCCTGCATTATGCAGCTGTTTTTCCTGGATTGTTGAGGTGCGCAACACATACTGTAGATGTGCTCTGACCCTGCACCCAGCCCAAAAGTTTTACCCCAAACAACAGTGGTTAGCCTGGAAGTTGACACTTTTGTTTTCTAGTTAGCTGTATTCTGTTACTGTCTGCAGCTGCAATGCTTAAATTCTGCCTCAGGGATGATAACTTTTCAATTTCTATGGTTTTATCATAATACACTGTGTAATTCTCGAGGTTTTCCTGGCTACTTGAACCACTTTGTGTGACGAGAAAATTAGAGTATTGATAGAAATCTTGAATTTGTGCAGTAAACTAAAAAAATAATAGCGAAAAACATTGACCGTAGTTCCCAATATACTATGAGCTTTTTCACATATGATATCAATGTTTTCACTCTCTGTGCATTTTTGTCTTTCTCCAGGGCCAATGTCGTCCTCTTTGCCGGTATGACTTCCTGGACCTTGGGGAGGTAGAGGAGAACGTACGCCTTGCTCAGGCCTGTAAAAAGATCCGACACTTCATAGTGGACCCAGACCTGGCTGAACTGGTAGCACAGCATGTAGGACCTGAGGATGCTAAAACTGTTATCTTCGAATGTAATCCGGGTATGTATTTTGTATAATTTCAGTCAAAGTCAGTGCGAAACTTTTGCGAGTGCATTTGGTGTGTAACTTCAATATAATTTGGCACAAACATTGACAAACTAAACAATTTATTTTTGACTTGGTTGAAATAAAGAAAAATATGTGTATTAAAGTTAGACTTGTTCCAATACCAGTATTGGAAATGTGTCAGATACTGCCCAAAATTCAGTATCAGGTATTGGCGAGTACGCCAGTCTATGCACCGATCCGATACCATCATTTATTGTCCCAGAAAAACTTGTTTCAACCGGAAATCAGTTCTTCTTCGTCACTCCAAAACAGTAGCCTTCACTGTGTCGTCGTCCTGGATGTATCATGTCTGCCACTGGCCACTACTGTTTTAGAGCAGCAAAGAAGAACTGATTGCAGGTAGTTTGTTACGTGACGATAGCAAACAACAACTAGTGGAGAGTGTAACGGTAACCGTAGTCAGAGTGAGGAAAATATCAGCCATTTGGCAATATTTCACAGTGGAAAATCCAACAAGTTAAACAGCGTTATGTACAGTATGTACTGGTATTGGCAGATATTGCAAGTTCACGTTTCGGAATCAGTATCAGGAATGACAAAATGGTATCAGAACATCTCTAATTAAAGTTTGTGCACAGTATATAAGTCTTGTCCATGAAACAACAATGAATTGATGGGCTGTGCTTGTGTCTGTCTCTCTTAGGTCCTGGGGTGTTGACTAAGACTCTGCTAAATGCTGGAGCTCAGAGGGTTGTGGCTCTTGAAGGGGATAAGTTCTTCCTACATGATCTACAGGTAACACAATAATCTCTACGCGTCAAATGACATTTTGTATCCATAACGCTATTATTTCATTTCGATGTAATTTCTACAATTAATACATTTTCCATTATGCAGCCAATAAACAATGTTTTCATGTTGTAGGAGTTGGAAGGTCGTCTTGATGGTCAGCTGGAAGTGGTTCACTGTGACTACTTTAAACTGGACCCCATTGGCACTGGAAGCATTAGACCACCTGCCATGTTCACTGACAAATTATTCACTGACCTGGGAATATCGGAGGCTAACTGGACTGATGGTGAGCTATGCTGCAAATCAATCTCTCACACAAACATAAACACAAAGGGTTTTTCGCTCCTTTTAATTGAGCCTCTCTGGCTGCAAACAAATCCCAACTCGTTCATACAGTATTTTTCTTACGCTTTCCATGAGTCCTAACCTTGAACGTACCAAAACCATTTGATTGGTGGAATTTTTCCATCTTCTCACAGGTTTCAAACATTTTAAGTTAAATGTTTTTAGAATCAAAAATCACATTGCGTCAGTGTAATAACTTGGTATGTAGCTTTTACACAATAACACACTTAAACTGATTGAACACTATGCATTGTATCGTGTGCCATGTGTTCATGTGTGTGTGTGTCTCTCTAGACGTCCCAGTGAAGGTGGTGGGTATCCTGCCTCTGCGAAATGAGCGTGGCATGCTGCTGAGGATGGTTTACGCTTTGTTTGAACGGCTGTCCATCTACAGATACGGAAGAATCGAGCTCAACCTCTTCATAAGCGAGAAGGAATACCTGGTAAAGGAACAAGAGCATTTTAACCTCTCCACATTTGTAGAAATGAGAACCAGTTTGATCACAGCATATAACCCGGTATGTGTTTGTTTTGTATGAGGATGGAGCAGGTTACACCCATGCTCACACCCCTTGTTTTCATTTGAGACGGCTTTAAACCAGCTCCAATCTATACTTAGTTACTGCTGCACCTCTCAGTATAAACATCAGCTTTGGAGATCTGCCCTGAAAATTGCTGATGATATCCATGCTGACAACACAGTCACTAGTTGAAAGCTGGGAGAGACTAAAGTCTGGTTACTTAAATGATTTGATTATTTCTCCAACAGAAAATGGTGTCACCTCCAGGTGACATGATGAACTACATAGCATTCAGTGTCCTCTGGCAGATGGCCTGTGATATCGAACTACTGCACAAGGTACAGTATGAGGGAGGGTGACAGAGAACATTTAGTTGATTATGCAAATATATTAAAAACAGTAAGGTTGACATTTAAACTAGGGCTGTCAAAAGTTGGAGACACTGGCATCATATGAAACTATAAAACAAAAGGAATCCATTGATACCAACCATGTCATGCTAGATTGATATGAATGAGGCTAAATAACGCTCCAAACGTGCGCTAAATTTTGATGAGGAAAAACTGTCATGGCCATTTTCAAAGGGGTCCTTTGACCTCTGACCTCAATGATTTGAGCATATTTTTAATGCTAAATGCAGTACCTGTGAGGGTTTTTCTGGACAATATTTATCATTGTTCTGTGTTCATTGATTTCCAATAAAAAATATATACCGTACATACATTTGCATACAGCAAGCATATTTGTCCACTCCCATGTTGATAAGAGTATTAAATACTTGACAAATCTCCCTTTAAGGTACATTTTGAACAGATAAAAAATGTGGGATTAATTTGCAATTAACTGGACAATCGTGATTAAATATTTGAATCGATTGACAGCCCTAGTGATTATGCAAATGTATAAAAACCAGTAAGGTTGACATTGTTGCAGTTGTTTACAGCAAAAAAACTAAAAAGTATTTTTAAGTTAAGTTAAAAGCATGTTAGAGGCTGTGTCTTAAATCATTCACTCATTCACTACTCCCAGTCCCTACTCACTATCCAGGGAGTTCTATGTAGAGGATGATATAGTGAGAACATTGGCAAAATTAAAAAAACGCTTTCAGACACTACGCAGGTAATTTTCTCTGCGCCGTTAATTACGTCATTGCTGTCGTACAATTAAAACATGCCAGATCAACATCGCATATGTGTTTATTGTGAAAGGTAAGAACAGCCATTGTCAAAGTGGGGGCAATAAGCGTATTTTCCCAAATTTAATAAATACAAAGTACTTTGTGGCTGTTTGCTCTGTTATGCGCTGCTCTTCTCACATTAATCATATTATTTTCGCGCCACAACTCATGGATTTGTCTCAATCGCGCCTGCCTTTTTTACTTCAGAGCAACGCATGATGGTATATAGTGCTCGGTTAGTGACTATCGTTGTCCACTACCTTTCATGATGCATTGTGGGATACTTTGAGTCCATTATATAGGGTATTATAATTCTCAATATACATTCGGACAGCACTACAAAATGGTGATCTGACTGTATAGTCCACTATATAGTGACTATATACTGTAGTTCACTATATAGTGAGTAGTGAATGATTTCGGAAATAGCCAGCGTTTCTCTTTTTTTTTTATATTTCTTTGAAGCTAATGCCGGGATTGTGCTATTAAAGCTTCTGTATTTGCACACATTTTCAACATAAAGAGGGTAAATCTGATTGAAAGACTCTTCTAGTTGTCAACCTCCTCCTCTCTGTCTGCAGGAGCCCTGGGAGTCATTTGTGAGGTCTTCAAAATCGAGAGCACCCATCCCTAAGAGCAGGGTAAGGAAGAGAGCAGACTCAATAACCGCAATGTAAAGTTGATTGGAATTTGTCTAATTAATAAAATGTCTCCTCTCGTCCTCTGCCTCCGTCCCCCCTTAGCTTCCCAACGACCACATGTGCCTGGTGCGTCTGCGTCCGCGGGCTGATCTGTTCTCCGCAGGCCTCACGCCTTCTAATGCTTCAACGCTGCTGATGATGATCAAACAGTGTCTGGCAAAGAAGAAGATCAAGCTCATAGACAGGCTCAAGTAAGCAACACACACACAGCTATTGAGTCAGACCTGTAGTCAACACATTACACTGTGTCTGCAAGTGTTCCACTAAGTACATCCATACTATAGTAGTATTATAGGCTGTTCCAGTCCAGATCTTCTGACCTTATTCTCCTCTTGCTTATTCCTCCTCTCCTTTGTTTTTTTTCCTAGTCTGTGGTCTCCAGACAGTGGGAGTAAGCTGTTATCGGAGTTGGGCATCCCGGATGACATACTAACAGGCCATGTATTTCCAGAGGAGTATCTTCGACTGTTCCAGCTGATGGACAAGAGTCAGGACTTCAAACAGAGCTGGCTTTATGAAGAGATTTTGGAGAACACACAGAGGCAGGGTTGGGGCTAAATTATAGACATACAGGTCATGTGTATAGTTTTTATAGAAATGAAATACAAAAACACATGTATAATAATGTAATAAGAATAATATAATGTTTGATGTAGTAAAACGGGGGGACACATACGTACGAACATACGAAGATGCATACGTACATACAGAAACACACAAAATAGTAATAATAAGGTAAATGTTCATGAAATGGACGCAGCAGAATAACTTGAGTGACTGAACTGTTTGTGACTTACTGTACTTTAGGTCAAAAGAGGAATGACTTCAAATGAGCCTCTGTGTTGTCCTGAACTGGGATTCCCATGAGTTGATATTTAAGACAAAATCTCAGAAGTAGAAATGGTTCTTTTTGAGGAGAAAAGTTGAGTTTCTGCAGTAAAAAAAATTCAAAATGTGTTGTAGAATAAAGGTCTTATGATTTAGTTTCATTCTGTAAAAGAAAAATCCCTGCATGAAGACAACAGCAGCATGTCCAAGGGGGCTGAATAAAAATGCCTCATAGATGCACTAGGTCATGCAAATTATATTATAATTCAGAAATGTGCATATACTCAAATTATGAATATAACTGTAGTTTTGCTGATGCAGTATACTGTGACCGCAGTATACTGTGACCGCGGTGTCACAACACAATCGTCCGTGTATCTTGTATTGCATAATTTTCCAAACCGAGCGTAGCAGTTCAGGAAGAATGATTTTTTTCACTGTAAGTCTTTGTATATTTTTGTACATCCATTGTGCGTGCATAAGCTTTAAATGTCTTGTATGTCTTATGGATTGTGTAAGCTGTGTGTGTGTGTAATATGATTTTTAAAGAAATCATTAAATCAGAATTTTGATATGTAGTGTGAGGAGAAATTGATTTCAGTTTTACTAAGTGCTCGCACCATCGATGCTCTTAATTTTGA
Organism: Sebastes fasciatus; assembly: GCF_043250625.1. Classification (NCBI taxonomy): domain Eukaryota; kingdom Metazoa; phylum Chordata; class Actinopteri; order Perciformes; family Sebastidae; genus Sebastes; species Sebastes fasciatus. Next base: position 18,552,769 of record NC_133796.1, on the reverse strand, counting down.
TGAGTCTGGGTGTAATGGCCTACTTTTCTTCCCTGATTGCATACATTGAAAACATGGTGATTTAGTAGGTTGGTCATATGCTTTTGAAATATTTCTATTTTTGGAACGGTGTGCCCATATATAGGTCATGAAAGCTTGATTTATCTGACTTCATGTCATACGTGCAAAGCAATAATACATCTGAACAAAAATATAGGTTCTCGAATAAATTATTTTACTGTAAAGACCATGTGGTAGATCTGATTGTCTGCCTTTTTTCAATTAATACAGGGTTTTGGAGAAAGGTTGCTTGGAGGAGTCCACTCTCCACATAGTATTTTGTGAAGCTTTTCATATCTCAATTCATCCAACTGTCCCCAATGCACTGTAAACATTGGCTTTACCAACACCATAAAGTGAAAATAGGTCATTTTAGAGAACACTGGATTAAAGCTGCAGTGGATAAAAATGGAGCAAATAAGATTGAAAGTTATTTTTATAAAACGGTCACTATATCCTGACAGTAATGCATGAGACGGGCATCTGCAAGAGCTGGAGCCTTGCTTTCTCTGAGCAGCTGTCAATCACTCTCAAACTCTGATTAAAAAACGGTCAAACTAGGCAGCGCTGATCAAATATGAATCAATATTCTGTTACTGTAATGCCTATTTCTCTCTTCAGATGTTTTCAGAAACATCTTGTAGTGTACTGTTTAGCTGTAAAATGAGAAAGTTTGTGAGCCATGTTGATCAGTTGAAGAACTACCAAGCACCGCCCACGATCCGGAGCACAGCCAATAGGAACGCTCTCTCTCTGAAATGACCTGTGATTGGCCAAAGTCTCCCGGGCTAGATTTTTAAAGCCTGAAAACAGAGCCATGAGGAGGTGCAGAAGTCTAGTTTTCTCTCAGAGCACTTGAATCACAATATGCTGAAAGGTTATTATGGATTTTTTAGCCTAATGATGCCAAACATATTCTGTTTACTGCAAGTTTAAAGAGAAAAAAGTGAGATTTTCATGTTTTTTTATTATAAAGCAGGCTTAAGTCCTATATAAATACTGTGAAAGTATTGGAACATTCAATCCACAGGGAAATACACACAGCCCGTATTCAGAAATTCTGCATTTGAAACAAGCTGTCAGGATTTCTGCCCATTCGTGATGTCACGAATATACAATATTTAGACCCTTTACACAATTTTAAACGCAAACATTCTAAATGTGTTCCAGTTTATTCCTGGTTGCAGTGTATGTAACCAGGACAGATAATAATGCACACAGTGCACTTTCATAGACTAAGCTACTGGAGTTACCCTGCACTATACTCATTTTTAACCGTCTCTTCTGCACTATATTCACTTTTTTAAAAATCTTGTAACACAGCCTTTACCCTGCACTATACTCAGTTTTAACAATTTTCTTCATCTCCTGGTATTTTTATATCTGGTATATTTTTTTGTAGTTTTTACTTTGCACTACTAACTTCTTTTACTGCCTTTTTACTAACATGTTTTTGCGCTATGGAACTCTGATGCTGGAAAATTGAATTTCCCTCGGGATCAATAAAGTTACTATCTATCTATCTATCTATCTATCTACCTATGTGAATGTCATCAGCTGACAGGAAGTACACATGGACCCAAGCTGTTGCCTAGCAACGCAATTCTGTTGCAATTCCGTCAAAACGGAGCTTTTCAGACAGAGGCTAAATACAGGCATATTCAGACAGACATTATGAGGAAAATAAAGTTGTTTTTTTAACATTACAGCATGTAAACATTTTTTAGTAGAAACACACAATACAAGCATGAACCTGAAAATGAGCATGATATGGGACCTTTAAATGGTTTGCAGTAAATGTTCCTGACGTGTAGTGACGGTGTAGAAACAGCAGATGGCGACAGTGCACCCTCCGCCCACCAGCAGCTCTCAGTGCAGGCCTGATGACAGCAGCGATAGCAACAACCCCCTGCCTGTCTGTCGGTAACACCTACAGTCACTACAACAACATCCCCAGAGCAGCAGTCCGATGCTCGGTCTCCTATCATCCAGACACCCCGTTCAGACGTGAGTACCGGTCCACTGCTTCGTGTCGCAGGAGTTGTAAAAGGTCTAGCTAAGGATTTGAAAGGCAGCATCTTTTCCTGTACAGCAAATGAAGCTGTGTGTGAGAGGTTTTCTCCGCTGGCCAGATGTGTCTGCTCTCACTCAGCTAACGTTAGCTCACGTTAGTTAGCTAGTGTCTCCGTAGTGTTAGCTCGCTGTTCAGCTAGCTAGAGTCAGGTATTACCGGACAGTCGTTAGCATTAGCTCCAGCTATTCAACCGTTTACCAGCAGTCTGATGAATCACTGACGTTACAAGCCTGTCAACGTTAAATCAGCACAGGCTTCAACCGTAACGATAGCGACCAAGCTGATCCCACAATCATCTACTGTTAACGTTAACATGCCAAGCTTTTTATCAAACCTATTAGTTATCACTACTAACTACCAGTTACCCGTTAGTTACCCGTTAGTTACCCGTTAGTTACCAGTTAGTTACCCGTTAGTTACCCGTTAGTTACCAGTTAGTTACCCATTAGTTACTCGTTAGTTACCAGTTAGTTACCCGTTAGTTACCCGTTAGTTACCAGTTAGTTACCCGTTAGTTACCAGTTAGTTACCCATTAGTTACTCGTTAGTTACCAGTTAGTTACCCGTTAGTTACCAGTTAGTTACCCGTTAGTTACCCGTTAGTTACCAGTTAGTTACCCGTTAGTTACCCGTTAGTTACCAGTTAGTTACCCATTAGTTACTCGTTAGTTACCAGTTAGTTACCCGTTAGTTACCAGTTAGTTACCCGTTAGTTACCCGTTAGTTACCAGTTAGTTACCCGTTAGTTACCAGTTAGTTACCCGTTAGTTACCAGTTAGTTACCCGTTAGTTACCCGTTAGTTACCAGTTAGTTACCCGTTAGTTACCAGTTAGTTACCCGTTAGTTACCAGTTAGTTACCCGTTAGTTACCCGTTAGTTACCAGTTAGTTTCCAGTTGCCAGTTATTTACCAGTGAGTTGCCAGTTAGTTACCAGTTAGTTACCAGTTGCCAGTTACGTACAAGTTAGTTACCAATTAGTTACCAGTTACCAGTAAGTTACCAGTTACCAGTAAGTTACCACTTACCAGTTAGCAGGCAGTTACCAGTTAGTTACTAGTTAGCTACCAGTTACCAGTTAGTTACCAGTTACCCGTTAGTTACCAGTTACCGGTTAGCTACCAATTACCAGTTACCAGTTAGCTACCAGTTACCAGGCAGTTACCAGTTAGCTACCAGTTACCAGTTAGTTACCAGTTACCCGTTAGTTACCAGTTACCAGTTAGCTACCAGTTACCAGTTAGTTACCATTTACCAGTTACCAGTTAGTTACCAATTACCAGGCAGTTACCAGTTACCAGGCAGTTACCAGTTAGCTACCAGTTAACAGTTAGTTACCAGGCAGTTACCAGTTAACAGTTACCAGGCAGTTACCAGATAGCTACCAGTTACCAGTTAGTTACCAGTTACCAAGCAGTTACCAAGCAGTTAGCAAGCAGTTACCAGGCAGTTACCAGTTAGCTACCAGTTAGTTACCAGTTACCAGTCAGTGTCATGGTGGAAATGACAGTCCCCGTCTGCTGTCACTTGCTCATGTTTTGACTTCGAGCTCATCAATTTATGTAATATTAGCTAATGTTAAATATATGGACATCTTGTTAAGACACCCTCTTCCCTTTCTAAACAGGTTAGTCACTAAAGTTACACATATTTTAACTGGTTAGCCGAGTTATAGCAAACCTTACTGTAGATACTTGCTGGCCTAAACTGGTGACTATAGTCAACATCAACGGCCCACCTCTTTGAATGACTAGGTGCAATTTACTGCAAATATTTTACGTCTCATTTGCTATATTTTTTAGTGAGTTTAGCTCATTTATAAAACGTCTAATATATCTAAACATAATCAGTGTCAGTTCATGTCATGTTGTTTTTAAGCCCTGCTCCTGTCTGTCTGTATCTCTGCAGTCTGTCTCCAGTCTTTGCAGTGGCTTCTGACAGTACAGGGTCTGTTTCCTCCACCTTTTGTGTTTGTCCTTTTGGCTGAATTCCCCACTCAGTTTGTCCCTTCTTCTGTCTTTCATTATTCATGGTCCCCTGGGGAGTAGGGTGCAGACATAAAGAGGGGAGGGTGGATGGTTGTATGGACAGATGGCTCTGTGGGAGAGGGGCATTAAAGGATACTGTAAACATAAAAAAAACAACAACTACAAAGCATAATAAATATGTATGACAGGTACGGTAACACCTGTGTGTGTGTGTGTGTGTGTGTGTATGTGTAAACTGAAGGTCGTTGTTGCGTAAGCCTTAATGTCACAGTTGTTTGTCATGGCCTGGGACTGTTTTTATCCTCCGGAGGGACATTCAGAGCTCGGAGTAAGAAGGCTCCAAGACAGCCTCACATACAATACTCATTTATATATGTACCTTAAAGCCATTTTAATATCTAGGAAGCAGACTTAGCTTCCCATTTTTGTTATACTGTATATGGGTGTTTCTGCAACTACGGTCACTTTTCACTCTCCCAAATTAAAACAAATCAACCTCTGTGAATTTTACTTTTAACCATCAGAGTATGTAATACATATAAACAGGTACACAACATTACATATAGTATACATGTTTATTTGTTATGGTTTTCATCACTTATTCTTATACTAAATGTCCTTACCACATTACAATAATGTTAATTTTATACATTTTGCTTTTTAAATTTCTATAATATAAGACATTTAAATTCATTTTCATCAAGCTTTGTGCATCATTGCAAATATTGATATAAATTTTTTTTTTGAAAATAAGGGATTTCCTGATTTTCTCTAAACTCCGAAATATTAACCAAGTAACCACAGATGTCAGTCTTCATGCACAAAAAAATATATATAATACATGTATGTTGTTTTTTATGACAAATATTGCAATTCTACTGTCTAATGTCCTTACCGCAACAGCTTTAGGTGTCTCAAGGTCTGCTATGTTAGCTTTGACTATTAGCATCGAAAATACATGAATTCAACGGTAATAGGAAGTTATTTTTTAAATGTAGTTCAAAATACACAATCACTAAGCTGTATGGTAAGGACACACAATAAATACTTCAGGAGAAAAGATGATCTCAAACTTGTTTGATTCTTGATCTTGAGGGTCACCTATGTGGGTGACCCAACCTGTCATCCATATGCTCACTTGCTAACTTCTGTTTCCATAGTTTCAATAGTTTGTTTCCATGTTTGCCGTTGAATAAAACTTTGACTCTAGTATTTGTTCAGTGTTGCGGTAAGGACTGGGACACATTTTTAACATAAATCCCAAATTTCATTGCTGGGACTTAAAAATGCCTTTAGTTGCAGAAACAGCCATATATTGATAAGGCACGTATCCAGAACGTGTTGTCTCATGTAACAATATATAGAGCTGATGATGCAACCTAAACGCAAGAGGGTTATGTCATCCCATAGGTTCTCTCCTCCCTTTAGAGGCAGCAGTGCTGATTTGTTTACTGTCTCATCTCCCAAGATATTTATGTGACATTATATGTGTTAGCATTATAATGTCCATACGAGTTTTAATAAGAATGTGGACATAAGGAATCAAAGTTGTGGTAGGTGTGTTTGTCCTGGCTTTCATTTTTCTGTCTAAATGTTTGAGTCTGAGTCTTACACAGGGTAAATACAGGGTTACAGAAAAAGCAATTAGCTTAGTGCTGCGGAAACCAGGACAGCCATATTCCTCTGAGATAGGCTTTCATTAGCCTGGATGTGTGTGTTTGTGGAGGGCTTGGAGTCAAAATATCACCAACATTAGTAAGACAGTTGTTGTATGTTAAAATGAGTGTTGCCGAAGGATACGGTCATGCATAGTTTAGCCAGGGATAGGGGGCAAAGTCAGTGCAATGTTTTAAGAGTCATTTGTGTGTGTTTGTGGGAGGCACTTTACATAGGGAGGTATTATAGATTTCCATGTGTATATGTGACCGTCTGGAACACTCAAAATGATGACTGCATTTGTTTTAGAGCTGCAACAGTTAATCGATTAATTGATTAGTTGTCAACTATTAAATTAGTCGGCAAATATTGTGATAATTGATTAATCAATTTGAGTAAATATTCAAGAAAATTAAGTGAATATTTTCTAGTTTCTTTACTCCTCTATGACAGTAAACTGAATATCTTTGAGTTGCGGACAAAAAAAAGATATTTGAGGATGTCTTCTTGGGATTTGGAAAACACTGATTGAGATTTTTCACCATTTTCTAACATTTTATAGACCAAACAACTAATCGATTAATCAATAAAATAATGTACCGATTAATCGATAATGAAAATAATCGTTAGTTGCAGCCGTACTGTGTTTACATTGGGTAGTTAAGGTAATGTCCAGAGGTTGGTTGTAAAGAGCAACAGTGACAAAACTACAGAGTTGACAGAGTTTTTGCACCTGTCAGTTTTTGTGATGAATTTATTGCTGAATCAACCGTGAACATAAAGTAAGGCAGTAAAATTAAAAAGTGTGCTATTGCACAATGCTGATTTGCACGGTACACTGATTTACCGGTTTCACAATCTACTGCAACGCCCTGCAATAAATCTACTTTTCACTGTGTCAGAGAAGTGTTGATTTAACTCTATATTCATTTTGGAGGCCGTAGTGTTGTTGTTTTTGATTGCACTGCTGTGGTTTATACTATAGTATTCTGTCTGGCTCATGTATGTAAATAGGGGTGGACAATATGATTAATCGCATCTCAATGTATAGGCCTTATGTCATGCATAACTTTGCCCCTTGTCTCCCTGTGGCATTTCACCTTGTCTTCTATATTCTGGGTTCACATTGTAAATTGTCACTGTTGCTGCTCTTCCCATATCATAAATCCTTTTACAATAAATTAACAGCACCCTAGCCAACTTGTAAATGTCTTAGCGTCTCTCTCTCTCTCCCTTTTTCTCCCCGTCTTGCTCTCTGCATTTAATGTTTCGTGGTATTTCAAAAGCCATTCTCATTGAAATACTTAATTTCTTTTTATAACAAGCCGTTTGTGAAACCTAAATCCTAACAATTTGACATCTAAATTTCCCTTTGAGCTTTATTCTTGTGAGCAAGTAGATGCTGAGTTGACTGATATTGTTATTGACAGATAAGTTGTGGGACACTATTTTGCTTAAGAACTTTTACAGAGTTTTCAGTTATTAGGTTTGTTGTTTATTATGTATATACTGTATATACATATCTATATTATGCATCGTCAGGTTTGTGTCTTAAGAGTCAGCGAAAGTGTTCTGAAATCCCCATAATGTGAAATTACAGTGTACATCAATACAGATTTCTTTGTAGTATTGTACTGCAGTACAAGGTGTTGGTAGGACTGTTACACTCTGAAAGCTTTTTTTAAATCTCTTCCAGGGTTTGTTTGACAACTCAGGAATGATGCCGAACTTGTTTTGTGTCTCTCTCTCCTTCTCTCTCTCCCTCTGTTACCTCTGAGTGGAGTCTGATTTAATCTCCCTTGCTCATACTTTCTGTCATTGACATGTGCCTGTCTTCTGTCTCATTCTCCTTATCTGCAGGCTTCAAGAAGGGCTTGTCTAATAGGCGGCGGCGACCTTCATGCTGAAAGCTCAAACGTTGTCCGATGGATCATGGTGGTGAGAGTTTAAATTTCACTAAAGCATAACACAAAATATAAACTCAAGATCTTTAAGTACAGCAACCTCAAACCACAATATAAATACTAATTGGATTTACAGTAAAATAGCCTCAACTAAAAGCTGTTGAGAATGAGGAAGGCTGGGGGCTGTTTTTTTCTATGCTGTGGTTGCTTTGTCTCAAGTTGCAGTTGACCTTTAAGTATGGAGTCAAAGTCAACTAAATGATATTCATAGGAATTCAATTATTCTTTGATTTTCTTACTTTATTGATATTACTGGAATTCCAACTGATCCTTTATTTTATCTCTAGGTCAGCTTGAGAGGGAGGGCAGAGTAATGTCACAAGTTCAGGTGGGCGGGGCTGACCTCTGTGATAACCTTCCCAGCCCCGAAGCTCTCACTGGCCAAACTCGAAATCTCAACGAGACAAACGCGCTCGCACAGTCTCAAAGTCTCTCTCCTTCACAAAATGAAGAGGCAGAAGGGCTCATACAAAAATCCTCTGTCAACAACAATGGGAGGGACATGGAGGAGGAGGAGGAAGAAGACATTGATGAGGTGATGAAGGAAGATGAAGAGGAGGAGGAATCAGAGGAATCAAGCGGTCTAATTCGCTGTCAGTCTCCTGACACTCCCATGACTGACTCCTCCTATTCAGAAACCGGTAGGAAACATACACACATGAAAGAGAAAGTCATATTATATACACACATGGACATACACTTTCACACACAGTACTGTTTAAACTCATGCTTAGTTTTTGCTAAGTGATACTTCTGTTGGTCATTTGGGGGCAGTAGAACACCACAACACAATACATTTGGCAGATGGTAAAACCAAAGCAATGAGCTGAAAGAGGCTAAAATGCTCTGTAGTGCTGTGGAGTTGCCTGAAAACACTCTGAGATTGTCAACCCAAAAGCCCTTGCCTTAACTTTTTACAGAAAGGACGAGGAAGAAAGCGAGGAGTATCCTGTATGGGATAGAGTATCATGGCAGATAGCTCCAATCCTTTCTTCAGCCAGTTTGAGCTCTTGACATCCGGGAGGTGCTATAGAGTCCCTCTGGCAACTAAAATGGGTTTAAGAAGTCCTTCATCCCAAGTGCCTAACAATAATCTTAACTCAACAAAGTGACTGAGTACCTCTAAGCCACAGACACTGACGTGAATTGTTTTAATGTGTAATATTTTGTGTTTTTAAGTGGTCAGCATTATGGATTTGAGGTCAGTCTGACTGGGGGGTGATTATGTCATTCTGATCACATGACTGAGAGACTGAGAGACACGAGGGAGTGAAACAGGACTAATAAGATGTAAGGAGGCTACGTGTAGCGTGAGAGAGAAAAGGAAATTGAGGAGAGGGATGGATGAAGAGTAAGATAAAAGCACCGGAGGAGAAAAAGAGTAGATAGTAGATCAGTAAACTTTTAGAGAAACTCCCTTCTCGCTAGCCAGACATGGTAATCTGTAACAGTGTTTGTCAAACAAAATCATCGTATGACTCACATTTTTGCACGTCTTCGTTTGCTCACACACAGAAAATTAAACGTCGCTCTGTTGGTAAGCATTGCTCTGGGCCGCTCCAGTGTTGTCACATTTTTTACCAACAGTGTATGAGCTATTATGAAAATGTTAGCTTAACACCGTTCCCATAGTTACATCTGTATGTTTAGTGGGTTTGTGCAATGACCCAAAACTAACTGACATAACTTTGTTTGTTAATGTGTGTGTGTGTGTGTGTGTGTGTGTGTGCGTGGGATTGAGGGGGGAGATATGTTGTATATTTCACTTTTCATCAGGTCAATGTTGACCAACGAATTTGCTTTTTTGGATAATAAAACAAAGATTAATTTGATTTGATAATACATTGGCTGTTAACATCTCCAGTCACTTACAAAGAGTATTAATATACTTGCACAGTGGGTGTTTTAAGAAGGAGTAACTGACTCAGTTGCTCTCTGTGGTTTCTAGAGCTCTCGTCCATCAAAAGACAGGTATTAGCTTATAGCTGTAAAATCATTTCAAACATCTTTCTAAAATCTGAAGCAACCCATCTGTTTTTCTTTGGATTTGAATGAGGGCTGTAAATCGATTTGCATGATTGTCCATAGTTAATTGCGATTAATCGCAAATTAATCACATATTTTTTTTATCTGTGTCAAATGTACCTTAAAGGGAGATTTGTCAAGTATTTAATACTCTTATCAACATGGGAGTGGACAAATATGCTTGCTTTATGCAAATGTAAGTATATATTTATTATTGGAAATCAATTAACAACACAAAACAATGACAAATATTGTCCAGAAACCCTCACAGGTACTGCATTAAGCATACCAAATATGTTCAAATCATAACATGGCAAACTCAAGCCCAACAAGCAACAACAGCTGTCAGTGTGTCAGTGTGTCAGTGTGCTGACTTGACTATGACTTGCCCCAAACTGCATGTGATTATCATAAAGTGGGCATGTCTGTAAAGGGGAGACCCGTGGGTACCCATAGAACCCATTTTCATTTATATTTCTTGAGGTCAGAGGTCAAAAGACCCCTCTGAAAATGGCCATGCCAGTTTTTCGTCACCAAAATGTAGCGCAAGTTTGGAGCTTTATTTAGCCTCCTTCGTGACAAGCTAGTATGATATGGTTGGTATCAATGGATTCCTTAGGCTACAACCTAAAAATTGCAAGTTGCGTTAAAGTGTTATTACCGCGTTAACTTTGACAGCCCTAATTCCTACTTAAACAAGTTGTATATTACTAATTTAGTGAATAGTGGGCTGACTTAATCTTCTGAATGTTGTCTCAAATCTAATTGTCAGTATGGTATTGTAACAGTCCGTTATTCACCTGTGGCCTCAGGAGTTTTAGACAGCTGATCTGTTTGGGAGTCAGCATTACGGTGTCTACAGTTATTCTCTCTCATCTCTCTCTGTTTGTTGCTGTCTTTCTTTCCCTCTGCAGGCAGTCTGTTGGAGGCTCCATATCCTTTCAGCCCTGGGACCAGTCCAGAGCCTACATCCCCTGTCATTCCAGTGGTCAGTCCAGAAACTGCATATCCCATCAGTCAAGTGGAACTGAGCCAGAGTGATGTCAAAGTGGACTCTCATGACACTGAATCAGTTGCCTCCACCACAGGGTCCATTACACTGGGACCCACCTTCACCACGGAGTCTATAGATTCTACGACACTAACTATAACTTCAGACACCAGGCCTACCAGCCCACCTGGGCCTACAGGAGCTACAGACAGGATAGCAAAAAATACTGACTTCACTACAGAACGTCTTACCTCATCCACAGAGCCCGTCTTCAACCATGGGCCCACATGCGCCAGAGGGTTGGCTAGCTCACATGCAGGACCTATCACCTCAACTACAGAGACATTAACAGTAACTTCTTGCATCACGGGGCTCAACACTTCCATCGCTTCCACGCCTGTGAGCGGAACAGCAGGACCCCTTACCTTCACCACAGGGCCTACGACCACCGGTAAAGAATCCAGTACCACCACAGGACCTATAACCTCAAATTGGGAACACATTACCTCCACTCCAGTGGACAAGTGTTTCTCAGTCTCCACCTGCGCCACGGGGCCTCTTCCAAGCCCTGCCCTGCTGGAGTCTCTGGAGGATTTGGCACAAAGGGGAGATGACACTCACCTTCCACAGTACCTTCACCAGGTAACCTGTTTGTCTTATTTTCTGGCATAGTATGTCAGATACCACGAGTAATTCTGTCAGTCACTCACCTGAACAGACACTCTACTCTTTAATGGTTTCTTTAAGTTTTTTTTCTTGCTGTCTTTCTGTCATTTTAGTCTCTACTCTCACACTAGTTGTTAAATCACTGTTATCCACTCAAGCCTATAATCGAAATGGCACTTTGCACCCTAAGGCATGGGTGTCTTCAACGTCTATACACAAACATGTACACACATAAGCCACACACACACTACATAAAAAAACAAACACTCAGTCTGTCTATTCTCGTTTCTCTCTCACACACACTTGCATGACAGGACATGTATGTTATGGGGTGTGTGGGTATTTCTGTCAGTTTGATTTACAAGTGTTTCCACCAGGCACACCTGAGCTATGATTTCTTCCAGGCAAACAGGTGTGTGTGAGGGAGAGGGAGAAAGGGGGGGGGGGGGGGGTAGTGGGAGTATGAGGGTCAAATATCACATTCACGAAACATTAACATTTTTGATAAAATACTGTAGCTAATGATTTCACCATAAAGAGGTGTGTGTGTGTGTGTGTGTGTGTGTGTGTGTGTGTGTGTGTGTGTGTGTGTGTGTGTGTGTGTGTGGACACGCATCTTTATGAGAAAACAGGCATCAGTGTACAAACCTCCTTGTGTGTAAAAACTACCACTAACCGACTGCCCTAGTTAAATTGAACACTATAAGTAGATAATTATTATAACCGATTTTTCTTTTCTTATTATTTCTCATGCAGATTACCATCGAATTGACATTTGTATATTTATTACATGAATATAAGATAATGAAACAGACAGCTTCAATATTTACTGAATTTTATTGACTGTTTCAAAATAGAAAACAGCTGTTTGAAACACTTTTCAAATGAAATTACTGTACTGTGTATAATTCATATACACTATAATACAGTTCTGTATATAAAATATAGCTTTGTGTAGTTAAAATTATAATTGGGCTATAGCCTGAAACAGTATTGTGCTGTTAACAAGTAATAAAGTAATGTCAGTAGTGCAAATAGGCTACCAAGCCCCAGCTTGGCGCTGGTTTCAATGCATTTCTAATTTTTTAGCAGGCCTGAAAATAAACTGTAGTCTATCAATGCCGAACTACGTATTCATAAAATACAGTTTCATGGGAGTGAAGTGTGTATGTATGTATGTATATATATATATATATATATAACACTGTAAGTGGACTACTTGATTGCTCTAAGTGAAATATTACAGCATTTGTGTGATCGCTATAAGTGGTTTACACTGTTTTTGCAGGTTTAATTAAAGTTGGACATTAAAGATCAATAATCTTTTATGATTTACTTTTGTACTGCAGTGCATACCATAATTCTGGGTTCCACCTTACACATCAACCCTGATGTTGAACATATTTGTACACGCTGCTTTTTTGTTTACAGCGTGACGTGACATGACTCACTTGATTGTAAATCAATAAAGATGAAAGGTCATGTAGATGCCCTAAATGCGGCAAAAAAAAAGTTTTTTTGTGTTTGAAAAACACATTTAAAGCTGTATTTTCTTGGTCCTTTTGGACTGAATAGTAAAGGTTCCTGCCGAGTGCTCATGGACATGTCCAAAATCACTGCACTGACAAGTGAATATGATAGGCTAACTATATGCTCGCCTATAGATAATTATTTCTATAACATCCAGTTTAAAAGTGGAATTGAATGTAAGCGTTACTATTTTTAGATTCAGACCTCTGTTAGATGTGTCTTGGATGAATTTATCATTCATACGGTAACTTAACATGTACAGTGGTAGCCGCTAATAAAACAGTATGATAAGCTATTTAAGATATTAGAAAAGACGTAGAGGAAAGCAGGGGTCACAAATACATAGAGGTTTCGAAGCCAACACAATTAACATAAATATAAATCATTGGAGTTGAGAACCAACAGAGAAAGGCAGCGTCAGTGTGGAGGGCCAAAGAATGGACAACTTGTTCAGACTTCATTGAGAACATGTTATGACAAAACTTAAATCAGTTTTGAATTGCAAAAGTGATTTAGTTCACAAACATAATGTGTAGGGGGGGGGAATCGATACAGCATAGTATTGCGATATATGGCAATATTGTATTGATACATGGATGTCACATATCGATTATTATTTAACTATTAACCTCTTAACAATCTGCCGCTATTCTGTATTTCAGAGTTTGTAACAGGCTCAGTCTTAAAGCTAGAGTGAAGATACTGGTATCATGAAACTAGAAAACCTAAGGAATCACTTGGCAAGAACGCTAAATAACGCCCCGAAGTTAGGCTTAATTTTGGCGTGGAAAAATTGGTGTTGTCATTTTCAAAAGGGTCCCTTGACCTCTGACCTCAAGATATGTGACTGAAAACTCTGAGATGAACAGAGTGAAAACTGTATCTCATTAGATAAAACAGATGTTGACAAACTGCATAATTTGCAGTTGAAAAAAATTAATAAATTGCAATATAAATTATCACAATACTCAAGTAAGTGCATATCGCAAAATGTAAAAAATGGAAATAAGATTGTATCGTGACTTACGTATCGTGATAATATTCAATCCTCTTGTGATTCCCACCTTTAGTAATGTGCCAACATCACAAATATTCTCATTAATATTGAAAGGTAGGGGAAAATATATCTAGAAGTGAATATATATTATATTTTTTACCATTTTAGCAGTGTTGGTTTCCATATTTGACTGTACTCTTGATGGATAATATGAGCTTTATCAGTGGTGTAACTGATGTGGAACTATAGTGAAAAAACAGAGGACAAATTCAAACTCTCTGTTTCTGAAGCGTGTCAGTACAGTTACCTATAAAGGTCATTCAGTCGTCACCGCCCCTCACTTCATTAGAAATACAAGAGCTTTGTATGCCCTCCTTTCCTCCTCCTCTCTCTCTCTCTCTTTCTCTCTCTCTCTCTCACACACACACTCACTTCTCTTGTTCTGAGATCAGCTGAGCAGCATGAAAGCGACACTTGCTGAAGAGAGGTAGAGTGTCTACCATGGTCTCTCGTTTTTCTGTCTTGCTGTGTGTCTTGCTTTTCACTCTCATTTTCACTCTGTCTCTCCTAAATGCTAGGGACTTGCTTAACTGCTTAACTGTTTTATTGTGTTTGTGATTATGTTTGTGTTTGTCATAGTTAATGATTAAAGAAGTCATTGCAGCAGTAGCAGAACATTTACAGCTCTGTGTAGTGTGGTGTTTCTATGTCCTATATTTGCGTGCTTTCTACCTGTTTTCTTGAACTTTGTCAGATCAAATTTTTCTATGACTGATCCTGTCTCATGTTCAAGAACCACTGTACATGAGGAATAGATTTAGTCTGGTTTAAACCTCTATCGAGCCAGTTGATAGCTGATTTCTGTTTCTGTGACATAACTGGTGTAACTTTATTAAAAGTTGTAATGTCTCTCTCTCTCTCTCTCTCTGCAGATTGCCGAGGCCTTTGTCCTTCACGAAGACTGTATCCTTATCATTAAGTTGGTGTGTGTGTCTGTGCATTTTAATTTGTGCTATGCGTGTCATACGCTTGCGTTAACCTTGCTGTGTCTTTGGCTAACTACTACTTGTCTATGCTTTCTAATCTGCATCATTTAACACACTGGATTTAGAGTTTGAGGATTTGTAGTGATTTGCACTAAAGTTTCAGTGGATTACCTGAAGCCTCTCTGACTTTACAGACAGTGTGGATAAAAAAAGAGAGCAAGAGATAGAATAGACGGAGGAGAAAAGAGTGAAAAAGACCTTGTGAAAACAGAGAAGGTGGTAATAGAAAACATCGAACAGAGAGAGACGATAAAGCATGAAAGAGATAGAATAGATAAGGAGAACATGAAGAGGGGTAATTACAGGAGGTGATACACAGAGAGGAAAAGCACCAGTAGCTGAGCTGGCTTATACAAAATGCCCAGAGGCTCACAAAGTAGAGAGGCAGAGAGAAAGTAGACGCATACACAGAGGGAAGATAGATACTCTGATTAAAACGTGACAGGAAAGAAAACTACCGTATGTTGCCAAAACAATATACTTGTCAGCTGAGGGAAGATTGCAGATAATTTCCGAGTAAAATGATGATTATCAACACTCCTAAACAAAGCCATTCACGGGATTGGACATCCCCTGTGTTGAAACTATATGATGCTAATCAGCTGAACGTTTGAGCTGTTTGCAAATCAAAAGGTTCTTTGTTCCTGTTTTGAAATGTCGATTGTCACTGTACAGTGCATACACACAACCTAAATGCTTTGCAGACACACTCACAGAAAGAGACACTCTTATACAAATACACTCAAACACTTACAGTCAATAAATGCAAAGCATAAAACAGAGTAGGTGAAAAGGAGGAAGAAAGGCAGGAGAGCGAGCATGAGAAAGAGTTGGACATTTTGACAGGTTTAATGAGAGGAAAGAGTGGGAGGGAAGAAATAAAAGAGTCAAAGAGAAGGGAAGCTTAGCTATGTCATGCATGTATAGAGGGTTAGTTAGTTAGAGAGAGAGGGAGAGAGAGAAAGCATTTAGCCATGTCAAAGAAGGATTGTGTTCTGGCTGCTCATATCCATAAACATGAGAGACTGCATCCTGGAGCGCTTTCTCCCTCTATCTCTTTTGGCCCGACTCTATTTCCCCTTCTCCTCCTGCCTTCGTCTCTCTTTGTCCCTCTATTTTGTCAGCCTCACTTTCTTTTCTCCCTCTCAGCTGTAATGCAGAAATAAGAGTTTTAGAGTTGATGCATTTGTTGTTATTTTTTAAAGCAAACAGTTCCCTCTGTTCCCTGTAGGGCATGTGTGTGTGTATTTATGTGTTTCTTAACCAGACTTTATCAGACCAGAAGGCGTTATGGTGCATCCAACTAGAGAGAATCTATCACCAGAGAGTATTGGACAACCTGAATGCACTACAAGAACAGTGGGGTAACACACATTTACACACAGCACACATGCATGACATGCAGATATACACAAACATAGTGTATATTTCTAAACAAAATACTTATTCATTATGATACAAATGTATTTTTTTCTGGATCCTGTCTTTACAGCAGGGTTTACATTTGAAAGTCTCTAAAGGACTCTCTAGAAGCTATAGAAGTAGGAGTCTTATATTAAGGAATCAGTGATATTCACATGAAAAGAATAAAATATGACAGTAGTAGCAGTATGTACAAGAATTTTATACAGACTACACTTGTAAATTGAATAAGTATTGTACTATATAACAGCTGCACATGGGCTTTACATGTTACTGAATATCATCCTTGTCATTATATGTGCCCACATGCACAGCTATCAAGCATAAAACTACTGAAGCCTGCTATGACTGCAGCCTCTGTGTCTCACCCAGTGGTTCCCAATGATGTATATTTAATGTAGTTTCAGTGATCATATAATTTATATTACATAAGGAAACATTCAGGATTATGGAGCTAGATTGCATTATTGCGTACAGCTCAGCTCTTAGAGGCTTCCTCATAGTAACAATGCTTTTAACTCCCTGTGTCTCTCCATCTCTCTCAGAGAGTCAGTGTAGAAGTTCTTCCTCCGACCTGGCAACCCAACATCTGGACACTCTTAAAAACATCTGCCAGACGCACAGTCGGTCAGTCTGCATGCATGTGTGTGTGTTTGTGTTTACTCTTTCAGGGCTCAAAATACCTCATGCATTTGCACAGTATTGCATGTAAAATTTTAGCTGGGCACGCAATTCTCAGTTCTACATGCACCGGTGCACGCAACTGGGTTGTCAACTCTCACTCATTGAACGTGAGAGTCACACAATTGACACCTCTCACACGCTCTCACGGCACACGTCCATTTTCTCATACAGTGAAAAACAAATTCAGAGCTGATAACGTAACCTACATGCCTGTAAGGGATGAACAGAGTGCGCTTGGTGGATCCTGTTGGGTCTCTAAACTATGGTGTACGGTCATAGACCTGCTCTATATATAAAGCGTCTTGAGATAACTTCTGTTGTGATTTGACGCTATACAAAAATAAATTGATTTGATTTGATTTGATTTGAACAGAGATCAAATGGATAGTTAAGATTGAATACAAACATATTTACCCACCTGTCAGACTGTTTCTTTAAATATACAGTTTGGTAATGTTACCTACAACACGTGTGGTGGCATATTTGCAAGTTGTTGCAATATTCCAGAAAATGTTGATTTCACAGCACAATAATCGGTTGACTGCAAATTTGCATATTAATATCCTCTATTATGCTTCTGTAATAAAGAGTTTGTGTTTGTGTGTTTGTGCGTGTGCGTGTGTTGTTTGGTGAGGAGTGTGTGGCGTGTGTCTGTTGTGGGCTGTGCTCATGCAAGTGTAACAAATTAGTCAAGTCCACCTTGGCATTTTTCAATATTTAATAGGAAGTCCGAAGTGTAGTTGCCAGACACACACCCTCTCACACCGTAAACTCACCTGCATATGCTGTATGCACCCAGACAGGTGGAGTGTGTGTTTGTGTGTGTGTGTGTGTGTGTGTGTGTGTGTGTGTCTCCGTATAACTATGAGCATGTATATCTTTGTGTGTGGTGAGCACTGCAGTGATAGTTTAAACATATGGCCCTTTGCTGCTGCTGTTGCACTTTCAGACATTTGAGCCATCACACTGCTAGGGTTTCACTTCTCTTAGCTCCTGCATGCACACACACATACACACACAGAGTCTCACACACACACACACACACACACGCGTTGTAATAGCCAGGGAAATGTGTTCTAGCTAATATTAGATGGGTGGAGTAGAGAGGGGTCGCCTATCTCTCACGTCTTCATTTACTGAAACCAAGAACAGACCTTCAGTACTCTCACCATCTCACTCTGTCTCTCTCTCTCCCTCTTCTGTTCATAGACCAGGATCTAGAGATGCTGAGGTAAGACCTTCATAATTTTTTGTGTGTGTCTGTGTGTATTACAGAGAGAATGTACATGAATATGAGATGAAGACAGAATTAATGTATTTTGCATTTGAAATGACTGATGTTGCATGTAAAATGTCTATTAAGTGTCCATGGTGAACACTTCTGTTAAGTTTAGTGTGCATGTACCCAGGGGTTACATTTGAAATAATGTGTAGCATTACTAAACTGTGTAGTGTATGTACATGCATTATGTATATTTATGTGTGTGTTTGTGTGTACAGTGTGCATCTCTGGACCTTTTGAGGCCTACATTTGAAGGAGGTGGTGCACTGCCTTCATGTACCTCAGGTGAGTGAGTGTATTAATGTCATGTGAGGGTAGGAATGGGCTAACTCAAAGTGCACATACTAGCTTTTTCCAAAGCTTTCAACTGAAGAGAGAATGTGTCTTCAGCTGCATCTCCTGATTCAGTTGAAAGTTTTGGAAAAAGTTAGCAAGCAGACCTGAACTTTCATGCTCATCTCGTGAAATGCTTTGTAAAGTGGTCGTTATGTGGTCGTAAGTTATAATGCAAGTCATGTGTGATTTGTAGTAATTAGGCTAAGGGATGCAAAACCACCGGTATGCTGCAGAAAGCTCTTGTTTAAGAGAATTTTAATCTTCTGACATTTTTGTATGGTCTCACTCAGTGAAATGTTTTAGTAATCTGACATTAGGGCAAAGTCTGGAATAGTTTCTCTTCACACTGTACTGTGTAAATGTGTGAATTGCATGCACTCAGTAGCTTTGCTGTACCTTACTGTTGAGGAGAGAGACAGGACATAGTGATGATGATTAGTTTTACTTCCACACACACTCACACATCAGGGCTCAACAATAAGGACTGCCCGTTTGCCCCGGGCAAGTAAAATTCCACGTCGGGCTAGTAAATCTAGCAACTCACGGAGCTGATGATGGAAGTAGCGAAGGTGTAAGCCATCTTGATTCCTTCTCATCTCTGATAAGAGTTGCATATGCGCAGTACCGATCAGGCACTCGCGAGAAAATGGTGGCGGGTAAAGACAGAGTTTATGAGCTGAAGTGCAAGCGAGCATTTCAATTATCCTGGAAACAGAAATTTAGTTGGACGTCTTTGAGGATTTGAGCGAAACTCCATATTACTTTACTGAACTTCAGTCTTTGTTGTTATTTGACAACTGCTAATATATAAAACAACTTGCATAGGGGCAAGTAAAAATTGACTTTGGGCAAGAAGTTTTCTGACCCACTTGCCTGACCAGGCAGTGAAAAAAAACATTTATGTTGAACCCACATGCTCACACACACACACACACACACACACAGCAATGTGATGGACTGCAAGGATAAGGATTTTTTTATTAAATCAAGAGAACGTGTTTAATGTAGCTGTGGTTCACTGGTGGTGGTGCTCTCAAATACTCACACACTAAACACGTTCTGTTAACACAAAAGCACTCAAACTGCCTTTACACACTTCTCTATACTCCATTATCACATGAAATTTCACTTTAAGGGTTTATTTGACACTTTTGTTTTGCTCAGACTCGTCTTGTTTACTTTGCCGGCTTCCACTATGGACATCCCATATACTGTCTGCTTTTTGTTTTTTTTGGCACATGTAACATTTGTGGACTCCCAGATATGGTTTACTGTTCATGTTGACACACTTAAGAAGTTTGTGATACCACATGGAAAACAAGGGATCTTGATTGGTGTATTTTTGTTCCAGTTGGTGGTTCATATTTTAAGAAATAAAATACTGCTACATCCACATGTTTCAGGCAATGGATACATGGAAAGTGAGTTGCAAGCAGCTCCCACTGCAGTGTACACTGTGAGTGTAACTGTGTTGAAAAGATGTATTTTAAGAGGTCTATGTCTGTTGAGCACCTTGGGTTTGTATATGAGAGCAATTCTCCCTGCATATAGTAATGAAATCACTGTCACTGTGGACCATTTATTATGATTCTAGTGACATGAACTAGGAAAGTTCAAACTCCACCAAGAGCATCCAACTCTCTTTATTTAATGCTTAAAACCTTTTTCTGTTTTTTTCATCCAGTCCATCAGGTAGACGAAGGGATGGAGCAGAGAGCCCAAGACTCCAGCCATCCAGTCACACCCTCCATTAAATTGACTGATGGGCTCAATTCCCCTGAGGTCTCAGAACAGGACAGGGAAGACCCAGACAGGGAAGTAGAGGGGAGGGACTGTTTCCATGGAGATCAGCTGACTGACAAGCAAGGCAGCGATAGAGAGGGAGGAGAGGCAGAAGGAGGGGTAGAATACACCATTTCAGCCATAGGAAATGGGCTACACCCCCCTACAGCTGGAGAAATGGATCAGTCCAAGCCCGCAGAGCAGCAGGGAGGAGATTTAGGTCCCGCACAGGAAAAGGAGGCAAAAGGGGACGAAGAGAAGAGGGACGTGGAGGAGGCGGCCGAGGCTTTGGAGATGGAGGATGAGGGAGAGGAGGAAGAAGAGGAGGAGAGGCAGAAGGAAAGAGACTCTTCTCTCTGTCAGAAAGCTCTCTCAGTGGAGACTCTGGGCAGTGGGGCAGAGGTGGAGGTACAACAGCTGCACCAGGAAGCCCTAGCTGAGGAGAAGCTACATGAGCAGACCCAGGTACATACAGCATCACAATCTGTAAATCAAAGTAAATATTGAGAAATACAATTTATATATAAGTCTGTCATTTATGTTATCTGTGAGTTTCTAGTTTGTTTGTTTTGGCAGTAATGACTTGACAGGACCAGTATCATATTTGTTTTCTCCTGTTGATTACTACAGCTCATGCTAACTACTCAGTTCCACTATTTTTCTTAACAAAATATTGTTGCTATTACTGGAAATACAAAGTGAATCACTTCCTCCATTCCAGATTACTATTTCCTGGAAACAACCTCAGCTTTCACTTCACAGCTTTCACTAACACACATACGTTGAAATGGCTTCAATCAGAATTGTGTTAACGCAGTCTAATAGAGAGTAGAGCGACAAAATGGGTTACTGTCTTCCCAACTGTATATTGATATGTAAGTTATAACTGCATTTCATTATCACTGCACTAGGAGGCCCATCTTCCTCAAGAGGCTCACATGAAGCAGCAGGAGCAGGATGAGGAGGAGGGGGAAGAATGGGAGGAAGAGGAGGAGTACGAAGTAGAGCAAATTGACATCATCACAGGAGCTGCCACACTGGATGACATGGCTAAACTCATCACTATACAGGAGGTGTGTACGTTCTCATGCTTTCCTGTCGATGAGTAACGGAGAGTATCCTTGTCAGACTTTTCATGTTTAGCAAATTATGTTACATTTAATTTGTTGGATATCTATGGGCATTTGTTGATGAATTTGCTCAAATGCTGGTGTGTGTGTATGCAGCGTTAGGGTTACTTGTACAAGTATATATATAACCTGTTACGATTTGTCACATGTTGTCTTCCTCTCAGCCTAAGAGTCTAAAATAATAACTATTGATCTCAACAAAACCACACTGGAAGAGCCGCAGACACATTTAAAGGAATAGGCGATTTGTCATTCATTTTAAGGTTTCTGTCTGTCTGTGTCTGCCCATCTAGGCCCTTTATAATGGACTGTGCAGTGCCCTGTTGAGCAGCTCTAATGGTATTGCGGAGCCATTACTGTGCTACCTCAGGCTATAGATTTGTTTTGCAGATATGCGGACATTCAAATCTTCCATACTGAGAGAATTAGACTTGGAGAGAAAATTGACTGAAAATGCCATGCATCGTGTCATGCACATGCGATTTCAGCATCTAGCAGGATTACTGTGTTGTTATTCTGATATATTTCAGAATGGATGGATGGATACTAGGGTTGGCTGGGTTTGGGTTTGAAATATTTTCAACAAATTCTCTTTTACTTTGGATTCGTTCGAAGTTCGAACTTGATTTGGGGGAAAAAGTGACAACTCAGTGGGGGGGGGGGGGGGGGGGGGGGGGCTCAGTGGTTGATGATGAAGCCCAACCCTAATGGATATCTCAATTTGGTTTCATATTTGTGTGCGGCGTGTTGAGAAAAAAACTGAAATTCTGGATTTATTCAACATCGATTGTTTCATTGGTTGGCTTTACGCTCAAGTGCTGGTTACTGACTCATTTTCAGAGTTAAATCTCTGTAAAAGAGAGGAACAGGCAGAGACATACAGTAGGTGTGGTGAGGTGTTTATTTCATTACAGAGTTAACAGGTGCATTTTGAACAATATTGGACTCATAGCACAAAGAAGTTCTCAAATCTGCTTCCCATTTAAAGGTTCATAAACTACAAGGTTTAGTCACCAATATGGAAGTTACTACTTATCTGTGATCAGTCATTCAGTTGTTTACTTTCACATTTATGAGCCTGAATAAGGGAGTCATCTCACAAGTTCTGTGTCAGGCAGCAGGTGGACGACTGCACTATGACTACATTATGTAATGTTAAGCAGAAGTATTGCACAATATGACAGGTACTCTGCCTGGCCTTGATACCACTTGGGCAAAGTTCATTTGCAGTCGTTTTATGTATTTTTAGCACTTTTGCGTTGATCCTGGGATGATCGCTGGAGGTCTAATGTCCATAACTTTTCTCATAGGGAATTAGTGCCTGGTACTGTATGAAGGTAAATGACTGTAAATCTGTTGGAGGGAGCATCGATAGTGAGATTTAAAGTTGAATACTGCTGATTGTGAGATGTACTGACACCTGGTGGACATGGCTGGTGAGGTTGTCAGTGTCTGAACAGACAGATCAAACTGTGTTTTGGTATAAATAGAAATCATGTTATGATGATATAAATGTCTGTGCTTCCTAATATCTCTTTTTTTTTTCTGCTCATCAGATGTCTCCTGCCTCTGGCCTGGTTTCCATATTGAAGAAGCGACACGTTTATGTGGACAACGTCAGTGTGTCTGCCAGCTTGGAGCCTCAACCTGACCAGATCTCTGCCAAAAGACGCGTCCGCTTCAAAGTCCCTGATGACGGCTATGAGCAGGGTGTGTTTGTGTATTTATTGCCTACGGGTCAGAGATTGGAATCTCTCTCCATAAACATGGAATTTGTGAATTGCCTCACCATAAGTGAGCTAGTTTGTAACGTTAAATTTAAAACTAGGTAACTTATACCAAATGTACAAATCCATTGCGTCAACATTGTCAAAAATAGTAGATGAATTAGCTCGTCTTTATTATTAATCCACCGCTCTGTAACTTCCCTCCAACTATCTCTCTCCCTCCATCTCTCCTTCTCTGTAGATGTCGGCGGTGGAGACTCCTGCCTGCTTCTCTTCCTGCTTTGTCTGGTTACCGTGGTGATCAGTGTGGGTGGCACCGCCCTTTACTGTGCCCTGGGCGATCCCCACTCCTCAGTCTGTCAGGACTTCACCAGGAATGCGGACTTCTACATTGGCCAGATACAGAGCGGGATAACTCACATCCAACACTGGTTTTCCCCCGGGTCATAGCAGCAAGCAGTCTGTAATCACATGTGGAGCCGCTGGCCGTACTGTTTATCACTGAAGGCTCCGGCAGGCCCTGCTACTTCCTGGGACAATGTTCCTGAGGTAATGGCGCCAGGAAGCTGCTGCAGTCCCTTCCGCTATGTGGAGCAAGTGGCTATTATGCTGCCTAATTGGCTTAACGATTCTATCAGATACGGTTGGCATTTATAAGCCTGCTCTACTGCATTTTTAATGCTCTTTGAATACAATCCCAGGGTTCATTGAGCCTACAAGTCATAGGTCAGATGTCCCTTTACAACAGGAGCTTGAAAGGGAAAGTAGAGCAGAGAGAGAAAGAGGATTAACTGGAGAATGGAGACGGCATAACAGAAGAAGAACTGACCTGCGCCCCTCTCGATCCTGTCCAGATTAAATAGGTTATAAATTCTCAAGCTAGGTTTAGACATTTATAATGTGACTCAAGTGTCCTATTGAACCAGCTTTGCGCTGTCTCCGCACACATTCACTGTCAGCCAGTGATACTTAAGCTTCAAAAGTCACTGGAGGATAAATCCACCACGACTGGATACAAACTTTCACTGACTTCTCTGATACTCAACTCCCTCAGTTAAGAATAAGAACAAAGTAATAACAGCTGCAGCCCACAGAGATGTAGAAATGTATGTACAATGTATAGTTTGTTAACTGAGGGGGAAAAGAGATGCTCTCTCTACACACACACACACACACACACACACACACACACACACACACACACACACACTGCACAAAGGGGAAGTGGCCCAATGGGCATTTTACAAACTGCTGCAACCACTAGTGTTGCTTTTATTGTTGACTTTTTTAAAATCAAAAATGAAATTTTAAAATGAACAAAGCATTCTGTGGTCTACTACTTGGAATGAAATCATTATGTCTTAATCAACTTTTGAATGAATGTTTGGAGTTTAATGTTAAACTTTGTGTCACCTGTGGGGCATTTATGTATTATTCACATTTGACATGTCGCTGCCCTTTTCTCTACAACTCTTTTGCAGTGAGCTGACATGGCTGCCACTGGGGACTAAGAAGTCCAAACTACCCGTTTATGGGTTTCAATGAGCTACTGTAGATTTAGCTTTGTGTAGCATATGCAACATGTACAGGAACACAATGCACCTCTGTATATATTGTCAGAAGAATGTTTTGACATGTTGCACATAAGACTGGTACGATTTTTTTTTTTTTTTTTTTTTTAAAGATATTGCAATATTTCTACAGGAATTGTGGTGTTGGTCCTGGACTAAACGCAGGCTTTACATGATTTGATCAGAATCTAAAAAATATCCACAAACAGTTTTCAGGTTCAGTGTGAAAGGTTCATGCCAGTGAACATCAGTTATGCACAGATAACTTGAACATAAAACACTCAACTCTTAAGCGGGTCTGGCTATGTATGGAATATTTCTGTAAAACATATAAATGAGAATTGTACAATTAATGTAGGAAAGAAATAATTACTCAGTGTACTCTATCAGTACCGGCCTTGATGTCGATGGGATCATTTGAAGCTCTGTCTGCCTGTGTGTTTGCTTCTCTTGGGGATTATGGGCATCACCCTCAGTGTGTGATTGTCAATGTTTACTATTTGTTTTTTCCAAAAGAATGATTTTTGCCACCACTTGGCCTCCTCATCTAGTTAACATTTGACATTTCTGTTAATATGTGTCTAATGTGTTCATCATCTGCTGAGTCCTGGTTTGATTTCTGGGTGGAGAACTGAGACAGGAAAAAAGGCTTACACTTTGTCAATGAAACCAATCCTTTATTCTAACGCCAGTGCTTTAACTCTCATTTCTAATCATTTTAAAGCAAACTTTATTTGGGTCATTTTACTGCTTAATCTCACTTTTTGCCTAGTCAGGCATCCATACTCTTTACGTGTCATTTCAACATATTGCAATGTTTGGTGTCCTGTGTTAGTCATCTTTACTTTCATGTGGTGTAGTAGTCAATGCCATGAAAACTGCCCTAGAAAAACCATGTATCTCACAGAGGTCTTAATTGTCAGGATGTCCGAGATTCAAGTGTCTTACTTATGCATTTATAACAGTTCAAGATAAAACCGTGTTGTCTTTCTCTCATGGTGTGTCACTCACAAGAACCTGAAAATTAGTTTGAGAAGTGAGGTTTTCCCGGGACGTATGGAGTGGTAGATTGATTCTTGTTTTTATTTGCACATGTCGTCTGGCTGGTTCAGATGACCATCGCTCAGAAAAAAACTCTTATTTAATCTTCTAGATGATATTAATTATTTATAATACGAGGGATGTCAAGTGTAGCCGGTTAAGAAAAAAAAAAAAAGATCTTTTGCATTTGTTTTTTGTTTTCTTCGCTTGATTATTGTCATCACACAACAGATTTTTCATCTCTTATATCACCATTGTTCTTAAGGAGGCTTTGACAGAGAATTTCTTATTTTATAATGGAACTCTTCTGAATACCATCATCAGGGTTATTTATTTTCATCAATTTTCCCTTATCAGTTCCTGAAGAGGATTTCAAACTGGTGAGTCCTTCTCATCTTCTTCACACACAGATTTCTAAGAGTTCACATTTCTTCCATCGGTAATTATTGGATATATTCTCATTTGTTTTACGCAGTTGGTTTTTAACAGAACATTCAGAAATGAATGAATGAAAAGTCATGTTTTTTGTGTATGAATCAGTACTGTGTACCACTGAGATTCGCCTGAAGCAAGGCGTTTTATGAATTGTTTGATGAATTATTCTTTCACTTTGTTCTTACAGATTGTAATAGGGACATGAGGTTTTTATTTTGTTGTTAAAAAAACACTTCTTCCCCGTTGTCTCCTGTTAAAGCCATTGGAAAAAAGTTGTTTGTGAGCCTCCATTTTGTCTGTCCTGCAATAACACTGGCCGCTGTTAGTGTTCATACAGTCAGAAGGTAATTTAGACTTTTTAAAAAACGTTTTCAGTTTGCAGAGCTTTCAAATGTACAGATGAGTTAAAGTAGGCTGTCGGTAAGTCACACTATGGACGTGATTGTCTTGGTCATAGTTTCAAAATTTAATTGGGATGACATAATTTAGCAGAATAGACTCATGCCTTACAAACAGTAGCCCAGTTGATTTTTCTACCACTTTCAGGGCTTTCAAGTTTGATCTTCAGAGGAAAAATCCCCTCTTATGTACAGTACAGCCAATTTACTCATTCAGAGCAACATGTGGAACATAATGAATAGACTAAACAGTTCAAGGGCTGTTATCGCACACTTCTATATCATTTTTCCTGCAGTACATTTCCATGTATCTCTATTGTAGAACAAGTCTTCTCGGACACAGGATGCATGTTTAATTTAGCTGGAAGATAAACTCACCTCATGAGTCTGAGCTTTAATACATTTAGATTTATACATTTATCAACTGAACTGCAAACCAAGTTGTCTGTTCAGTCTTCTTTTAATGATGCCAGTTACCTATTTAAGACTAATTACAATAGTTTATTCATGGCCATTGTGGATTGCACTTGATATGTGATAATTTTCCTCATGTGAAAATATTTCATCTTCAATAGAATACTGCTCATATTGACTGATGAAAAATAATTAAATGTGATTAAGAATAAAAACTTCCAGAGACAAAATAGAAGATGTATGATTGATTGTATCAGATGAGAGAGGATGTTTGTATTCATGAGTCATGACTGAATACTAAAGTCTAAGAGCATCTAATTTAATAAAAACATTACAGGACATTGTCATGGTACCTTCTTCGGTGGTGGAAGACGTATCCAGATCATTTAAGTAGCAATACCACACTGTGAAATGACTCCAGTACAAGTAAAAGTCCTCAGAACCTTACTTAAGTAAAAGTATGTAAGTAAGTATTATGCTTTTGGATAATTGTTACCTGTGCATTAATGTGTACGTTGTATTATACTGCTGTAGTTTATGGTTGCAATAATTTTAACTACTTTATACTTTTCAATTATTTATTAATAGACAGAAATTCCCCGTAGAAGACAGGAAAGAATATAACTGATAAGTAAAGTTCATGTATGGATTTTTTTTTTAATATGCTTTCTTTATTGAACTCATGCTCAATTAACAAAGGTGCAGATACATAGACAGTTGAACAAAAAGAAAAAAGACAAGACAAAATAATTACATATACATTTCATAATGCCAGAGTTTGTGTTTATGTTATATACATCATATTATAATCATTTAATAATGTATAAGTCTTTATGGCTTTTTTGTTTTTAATAGGGTATGATGGTGCTATACTGTTTAAATTCATTAATAAAGTGTAGGAAAGTGGGCTTGTCTCCTGACCATTTTGTCTTATGAATATGAAATTTTCCAAAAATAATAAATAATTGTATTATATACAGCATGTTATTTCCAATCTTATCTTGACTAAAATATATCATTACATCAAACATATGTATTTCAACATTGATCTTAAGTTTCTTTTCTAGAAAGTTGGTTACATTGATCCAGAACATTCTTGTATATAGTGTATACAGTGAAAGAATAGATGGGAAAATACTCTCTTTTTCAAGTCCACAGAAATCACACTTGTAATCGATATCCAGCTTGAATCTTTCTAACACAAGTTTTACCTGGTAAATGCTATGTAATATCTTGAAAGACGCGTCCTTAAGTTTCTTATTGATACAGTATTTATCATAAATTTCCCAAGCTTTCTCCCACTGAATATCCTCAAATAAGGAGGACCAAAAACATCTAGATGAAGGGACCGAAACATAACTGAGTGTGTTTCTAATATGTTAAAGCTGAAGTAGGCGAGATTGGAGCAAATATGATTAAAAAAAGCTATTTCTATAAAACGGTTTCTATACCGTGACAGTAGTACATGAAACAGGTAACCTGAAAAAAATCATGTGCCTCTGTGTCTTCCGGTGCTCCTAACGGCATCTGCAAGATTTCACATACCGGAGGAAAACAGGCAGTCAGAGCTGATCTGAGATCTGCTGTCTATCTGCCGTCTATGAGAGCCGACTGTCAATCACTCACAAACTCCGACCAAACGGTCAAACTAGGCAGCGCTGATCAAATATGAATCATTATTATGTTACGTTAATGCCTATTTCTCACCTCAAATGTTTTCAGAAACATCTTGTAGTTTACTGTTTAGCTGTAAAATGAAAAAGTTTGTCACGCCTCCGCCATTGTGAAATCTGGTGAAGGAACGCTAAGTACCGGTCACATGACCGTTGCCCAGCCAATAGGAACGCTCTCTCAATAAAATTACCTAGATTTTTTAAAGCCTGAAAACAGAGCCATGAGGAGGTGCAGAAGTCTAGTTATCACTTAGAACACTTGAATTACAATATGCTGAAAGGTTATTATGGATTTTTTTGCCCAGTGATGCCAAAAATATACTGCCTACTGCCACTTTAAGTTCATTTTTTTTCTTCTTTTTTTTATTATTTCAAAATGACAGTATACATAGTAACAGCAGAAAACATTAAAAACATTTAAATACAAAAAAAGCATAGCGAAAACATAAACAAAGAGCTGTGCCAAACATAAAAGGACAACAGAAATGAAACAAAACCAACATAAAATAAAAAAAACAAAACAATAAAAATAAATAAATAAATAGATAATAATAAAAAAAGCCTGAAAACAGAACCATGATGAGGTGCAGGAGTCTAGTTATCTCTCAGAACACTTGAATTACAATATGCTGAAAGGTTATTATGGATTTTTTTCCCCAATGATGCCAAAAATATTCTGCCTACTGCCACTTTAAGTTCCTGCATGATGGCAAATGTGTCACGACGTGTCTGTGACGCCATGACGCAGGGCGTGCGTCTATTACGTTACGGATGTAAACACTGCTCCTGCTCGGTTCACGTGGAGGGAAAAACTAACCGGCTATATGGCTCCGAAGCTGGAGCGGTTCATCAGCCCGGGGAAAGGTAACGGTCTGCGGGCCACAGCCGGGATCCGGAGAGGAGAGCTGGTCTACTCCTCCGAGCCGCTGGAGAGCTGCGTGTCCAACAAACTGTCCAGAGAGGTCTGCCACCACTGCTTCTCACGGTGAGTCCAACAAACTGTCCAGAGAGGTCTGTCACCACTGCTTCTCACGGTGAGTCCAACAAACTGTCCAGAGAGGTCTGTCACCACTGCTTCTCACGGTGAGACAGTCACTCCTCTGACATACTAACGTTGGCATAGGTGGTTTGAAGGCAGTGTGGTGAATCAGGACATATTTCTGGCTCATGTCTGAGTAGATAAAGTCGATAAAAGTGATGTTTTGCTTTCCTTCTTTGACAGTTTGTGTATCATACTCTTTATATACAGTTTGGTTTACGTGTTGGTGACTGTGTGTGTTTGTTTGCGTTCAATTAAGACGTTTATGAAGTTATGGTTCTTCATTTCTAGCTTGCTACATTGGTATACATTGGTATATATTGGTATATATTGGTATACATTGGTATATATACATTGGTAAACATTGGTAAACATTGGTATATATACAGCGGTATATATTGGTATATATTGGTATACATTGGTATATATTGGTATACATTGGTATATATTGGTATACATTGGTATATATTGGTATACATTGGTATATATAGGTTTATATAGGTATACATTGGTATATATTGGTATACATTGGTATATATAGGTATACATTGGTAGATGCAACTAATGTCCTCAACTGGCCACTAGATGGCGCCATTGCTCTTCCATGGTTTAAGAGGTGGCATGAAGGCTTTGACCATTGCCATAGAAATCAAACCTCCAAATCAGTATTCAAATACTTTGTTTAAATATATATATATATATATATATATATATATATATATATATAAGTATGTAATAGTAATGTATAAATCCAAAAATATCCAAAACAGTTTCCTAATTGATTTTCAAGAAAGTTTACAATATCAGAATTAGGGCTTGGGCGGCCTCCTCCTAGTCGATTAGTCGACTAATTGCTTGTTTTGGTCTTCGTCGACTAAGATTAATTTAGTTGATTAGTAATTTTTTATGCTTTTTTCATGCTGAATGATTTATGTCTAAGAAACTTATGCGCACATCTCTGGTAAACACAAGATTTAAAGTGGTGCTTTTGTGTGATTCTTTGTGGAGAAACTCAGTTTTACAGATCTGTTGATTAGTCAACAAAATCGTATGAGTGTTAGTCGACTAAGAATTTCTTTGGTCGAAGACAGTCCTAATCACAATAGTGTTTTAATATAAGATTAAATAGAACAGAACAGAGGGGTTAATCCTTATGGCTCACTCCTTATCAGTATAGACACTCTGTACATCTGTGCTACATTCAGTGTTGCCTTTTTCTGCTGTGATGTGATGATTCGTCGTCCGTTTCATCTCATTTGCTTGTGATATTTGTCCAGCTGGATGCTTAATAGCAGCACTGCTGCTTTCTCTACTGTAGCCAAACCAAACCCACTTCATCAAGCTAAACAGATGCATGTGAATTTAATGAGACTGGTAAGGAGAGTTACTGTGCTGATTTCTGGTGCAGAGACTGCAAGGTGAATGAAGGGTAAATTACTGTGGGGTATATACAGTATGTATATGAGCCTTGGTAGCAAATGGAAGATGATTAATGAGAGCAGTTAATGTAGAGGGGGGAATATAAAGATGTAGCTCATGTCTAGTTTTGATTTCCACATAAAGGTAAAATGTATTAAAGGGCATGATCAGTTCAGCAGTGACTGCTCACTCTTTAATTTCTCCATGTACTTCATTTGAAAGGAGCATCCTTTCACTTCTTACACTGTTATTATGTGCAGTACTCATTTTTCGTATGCCAGTCTGTTTTCAGGTGTTTTCCTGATCTGTACTTTAAGAGACATGATGAGAGAAACAGGGAATTTAAGACGTTAGATGTTTGAGGAGACAGAGTGAAGGTGAGGATACTGAAGGACTTGCAGTAAGAAAGCAGCAAGACAGATGCACTGTAATAAGGAGAGTGAATGTGTGTATATACTTGTACTGTATATGTGACGTGTGCATGCATGTATGTATAGTTATGTGTAATCTCTTTAGACAGATTCTGCATTCACATGTAGAATCAGTAGCAACGAGACAAGATTTTGGTATCGGAAGCGTTCTGGTTTCTGTTTGTAGTCCGAGTAGTATTGTCCAATCACGTTGGAGCAGGCTTTGATCAAATGCAGGTAAATAGTCCGTGTGAGAAGCAAAAGAGGCGGAACGCATTTCCCAAAATGCAATCTGGGATCCCATCAGCTATATATATAATATACAATAATTCAGCTTTTTATTGTTTTAAATTACCTTGTAAACTTGTGAAACAATCTGGTTGTACACGTCGTCTCTCAACTCCAACTCCAGTCTCGCATCTCAACTTCAAGTTGCTAATTGGACTGTAAACAATGAGCAGCGCATGGAAAAGGAAGTCATGGCCTGGATATCCACTGGCTACACCCCCAGAAATATATCCCCTTGCCCCCAGAGGCTTATCTGTCGTCAGACCGATAGCCGATGGGTTCCGAGATTGAGTTATGTGTTTCGTAGTGCTCAAACAGTTTCAATTAATTAGTCATTTATCAAGTAAAGATACTAAACATTTGCTGGTTACAGCTTCTCAAACATGAAGATTCCCTTGTTTTTCTAAATTTCATATCACATATTATATAACTGGGTTTAAGATAAGATATGATTTTGGTCTAAACTGTTTAGTTTTTGACACAGACTCAACAATTTAGCATTTAATCATTTAAATAGAAGTAATGAAAATAATCGATAGTTGCCCTTCTGGACTGCATTTTGTCAGTATAGGATTCAATCGCAGATATGCTTTAGCTTTGTGTATGTTGCCTGAGGATGACTCATAATGTTTATTTATTGCATGTGTATGTGTTTTGTTAGGGGCTAGTGCATATACATTATGATGGAGCGGATTGTGTGCTGCTGGGTAAATAAAAAACAAGCACATATCGACACGCTTCTCTCATTTGGCACACTGCGCAGTATCCAGAGCTGTAAGGTCCTTACGGTCCATTCTAGCTACACTAAGACAGATCCCTTCACTGGGTTTCTATTACATCACTGTCTCTGTACTTATTAAACAGCATCCCCAGTCAGTGCTTAGTTCATGTAGCTCTGAAGAACATCCACTTTATCCGCTGATAATGACGTTATTAATTATTTACCAAAGATGCTTCACCCTCAGCTGCTGTGTGGACAGCAGTAGAAGACTGTTGATATGCGGCGCGAGCTGCTGTGTGTTTCCTCTCTCAATGACGCAAATGTAAGCTTAGTCATTTTGTCTGGCTAAAGGATAGCTAACAAAATGCCCTGCAGGGGTGTAAATGTGGAGAATTGCTGCTACTTGAAGTAACAGCAGGGCAGTATTGTTTATTCAGTGTAATTTGAATTTATTCCTCCAGCTGCTCCCTTCACAGACTGCCAGTCATTTACAACTAGAGTGTGAGGCAAGATGAATATGTTTCAATCAGCGGACGTGTACTTGGGTTTGCATGTGTAATTTTGATGACATTAATATACCTGTGTGTCAAATCTTGAATATTAATTATATGAAGGCAAAAATCATTCACATACTCCCAATATTGACTATTCTGTTTAGACTGAAGTTCCCACTATTACTATAATACCCTTTGTTATGGTGATATGGTTTATAAAAATAGCTCCCACATTATGGAGATGCCCATTGTTTGAACTGACGTTATCATTGTTTCAAGTCATTTTCAGCCACGCTAGCACCTTGACTCATGACCGGCAATGCCAGTCTACCTCACACACACTGTTTTAGGACTGCCGGGTACAAGCCTTAACATTATGACTTGACATTTTTCCAATATTTCAAAAATCATATTCACCCTCTCACACAGGAAGATAGAGTTATAACAACAGAAATCGATAATAAATTTAAGTGTTTGTGCCTCCACTGAATTCCATTATTTTTGCTATGTGCTTGGGGTAAATAGAGAGGTGTGTGTGTGTGGGATAAGACGGAGGCTATGTTGTGCAGATCATGTTTTTTTAAGATATTGAATAAGTGTCATGGCTACATCTGCTTGCCTTGTGGCCGACACTCATCAGCCTCAGCGTCAGAATGTCTTTTGCACATTCTTTTATTGATTTGATATCAGTGAGAGATCTGTGAGTTGTGTTGGTGTCACAAAAACAGTTGTAGAACATTGGACTTGTACACACACACGCACACACACACACACACACACACACACACACACACACACACACACACACACACACACACACACACAGATGCAGCCCAATGCAGAGATTGGTCTCAGAGATGTGAAGTGTGTTTTCCTGTTTCCACTAAAACACAATTAGTCTCACAGCATGACTGAGTGTCGAAGAATGTGTGCGGATCTCTGAGTGTGCATTTATTTGTGTGCCGTGTCTCATTGAAGAACAACAGAGAGATGTACTGTATGTTTGAATGCACATGTGTGTGTGTTTGTGTGTGTGTGTGCAGGAAATGAGCAGGTGGGGGGGCATCAAAGCTGAAGTTAATTACAGGCCTTTAAGGCTGTATGTAAGTAATGACTGATAAACGCTGAGGGAGTACATACTCTCACACACACACACACATCTCAGCATGATTCAAATCGCCAGAGGTCAACTAACAAACAAACAACTATTAGAGGTTCTCAGACTCGGAGAGCGAGGAGGGGGTGAGGAGAGATAATAGACGAACAAAGACAGGAAAAAAAGGGAAATGTTTTTTATAGTCAGAGTAGAGTTCCTTACCATTTCAAAAGGCACAGATACAAAGTAAAGCCGTATTTGACATGCTTCTGCATTTACATCATCACTAGGGATGGCTCGATACCACTTTTTAACATACAGAGAGGGAAGAAAAACAGATCTCTATTTAAGTAAAAGAAGTAATACTACAGTGTAGTGTGTAGTTTCCTTTCACTCACATGAACACACTTTTCAGATACAGTTAATGCCATGTAGTGCGTGCACTGTTTACCCCTCCGTCATCTACTGCAGCTGACTGTCTGTCTGTCTGTCTGTCTGTCTGTCTGTCTTTCTTTCTCTCTCTAAAGTGTGTTGGGATGCACACATGCCAGGTGTGTTTCATGATGTTGTAAATGTTTTTGTGGTCACTGAGGCGTCAGCTCATGATGTTCTTATGCAAACATAGCGAGGTGACTTCAAGGTTTGAGCATCATTTATGGCTGAAACATGTTGTAAACTGCACATCAAAACAGCTGTAGTGAAAAAGAAAAACGTGCACGTCCACTTTCAGAACCGTTAATCAGATGAAGATGGTGGAAGGACTGACTGCCTCTAGGGCTGCAACTAACGATTATTTTCATTGTCGATTAATCAATTAGTTGATTGGTCTATAAAATGTCAGAAAATTATGAAAAATGTCGATCAGTGTTTCCCAAAGCCCAAGATGACATCCTCAAATGTCTTGCTTTGTTCACAACTCAAAGATATTGAGTTTACTGTCATAGAGGAGTAAAGAAACCAGAAAATATTCACATTTAAGAAGCTGGAATCAGAGAATTTTGACTCGTTTTTACTTAAGAAATTACTCAAACCGATTAATCAAATATCAAAATAGTTGGCGATTCATTTAATAGTTGAAAGCTAATCGATTAATCGTTGCAGCTCTGCCCGCCTCCATCATTTTCTATTAGTTCCTGGTTATACAACCCAGTGAAGGAGACAGAGTAAAATGCGGTCTCGTTTTCCATCATCACGCAGTAACGCTGAGCCTCGTAAGGCAAAACTGAAGTCTAAGCAAGTTGTTTTTTACTATTCAGATGAAAGCCATTTACTATTTGCAATTTGCAAACTGTTTCAGCTGGAAATGTCTGCATACAACCTGAGAGACTGATTCCCAGTCGCAGTGACAGTTAAATATGTGCATTGAAACTGTGAGTGGAAAAAGAAAAAGTTCCAAGGAGAAAGATGGAGGTAGAAGAGAGACGACACACTCTCTGTTGGACAGATAACACATCAAACACACACACACACACACACACGCTTTGATGGGTTTTTCTCTGGTTTTGACAGACCAAAGAAGAACTTAGATGTGTTACTCTCGGCTGTCAGGTTGTGTATTAGGCTGGGGGAGCAGGGCGACATTATCTCTGTCAGATGAAGTCTTTATATTTGACACCAATCTCTCACTCGCTGTCTCTTTGGACCACACACAAACACACACACACACACACACACAAACGCGAACACACACACACACACACACACACACACACACACACACACACTGCAGAACAGTGCAAACAACAAAAACAAAACATCAAGAACTTTTGTCTTATTTATAGCAAGAAAACTTTTGATTGAAAGTTGGATTAACTAATTCCCAAAGGGTCTTCATTATTTCAAAGAACATGGGAAATATTGACAGGCGGTTGACTCGAGAGTTTTGTTCTAATTTCAGCTGGATGTAAATGCCTGTTAGAGGGAAGCTGAACTTGTACAAAAACAACAAAAAGTACAAAACAAGTCAACAAACAGATAAATGCATGGAGACGAGATTATGTCATTTCCTCCAGGGTGAACCCAAATCTGATCCAAGTGTGTTATGTTGAATAAGCAGTGATGTATTAAAATGGTCCAGACAGAACGTGTAGAAAGGTTTTGGCTCATGTTATTCATGTGCTTTTGACATGTGGATTGTAGGTGCAGCCAGTGTTCATTCGATTTAACAGACGTCAGCTGTAGCTAGCTGCCAACACACACACTGACCATGTGAATACTCAACATTATTTATCATTGATGTTTTTTCCTCAATACACCATACGCCACTCGTCTACATGAGTCCCATCATGTTTAAAGGGGGCATATCATGCTCATTTTCAGGTTCATACTTGTATTTCTGGTTTCTACTTGAACATGTTTACATGCTTTAATCTTCAATATATATATACATTTATTTTCTCATACTGTCTATCTGAATATACCTGTATTCATCGTCTGTCTGAAATGCTCTGTTTTAGCGCCTGTCTCTTTAAGCCCCCCCTCCTTGATTCGCTTGTGAGAAAAATATGCCGCTCCTTTGCAAGGGTAGTTCATATATTCTGACCCTGCATGTGACGTAGGAAGGGGAACCAAATCTGAATGACTTGTTGAATCACATTTTTTTTTATAAACAAACTGACTAGGTTGTCTTATTTCACAGTTTGTGGGTTAGTAGCAGTGGGCGACCTCCGGGTCTGAGAAGTGAAGCCAATGTGGAAGTGCCTTAAACCTGCATTCTGTCTAATAGCCAGCAGGGGGCGACTCCTCTGATTGAAAAAATGACCCTACTTCTCATTTGATTTATTACCTCAGTAAATATTGTAAACATGAGTTTATGGTCTCAGTTGCTAGTTTCATGTCTTCTTCAATAGAGCATGATGTTCATTTAGTAAATTATGGTCCCATTTAGAGTCAAATAGACCATAAAAGAGGGGATGCTTTAGGGCGTGGCTACCTTGTGATTGACAGGTCGCTACCACAGTTTTGTCCGGTCTGGGAGTTGTCCGTGTTTTCATCTTACAACTTTAACCCTTTCACAGTTTGTTTTCAGTTCATGAAAGTTAATTGTAATGTTTTGGTCGTCTAAAAACGTCTTATTCAGCATTTGGTTGTACTTAGCTCCACCCTCTCGTGTCACTTCTGGTTGCAAAGAACCAAGATGGCGACGGCCGAAAACCAAAATGCCGACCTCTGGCTTCAAAACGGCAGTCCACAACCCAATGGGAGACGTCATGATGACTACGTCCATTTCTTATATACAGTACAGTCTGATTAGGCACTCCAGATACCCAAATGTATGTACACAAGCACCCAAAAAAGTTAGTTTTTCATGATATGTCCCCTTTAACCTGTAAAACTCATGTTTTAATGCCTTTGTTCATCATGTGTTGTGTGTAAGGCTATAAGCTGGACAGCACTAGAGGAGGTTGTACCAGCATCTGGTCCAAAAACAGTTTAGCCAAATTTGCTAGCAAAAGTAAAGATTGATGTTATCCTGCATTGGTCTGTGTACAATGATGTAGCTAAACAAAATGTGCAGTGATTCGACTGACGAAATGCGAGTCGACTCGGGGGTTTCCTGTCTGACGATTCAAATCATCAACGTTTATCATTAACGAGAGCCTTAATGTTTATAAAGCCGATTCATAAAACACCGGGATTATCTCATATCCTTTTCTTAATTTGAAACATTTTCCATTTACATCAACTCATCATCGCCTCAATTTTCTCCGCTTAGCGCGCCTCTTCGTGCCCACTCTCATCTTTTCATTGATTTTGTATCTAAAATTCGCTTCACGTTTTGTCTTAACGCACCTTTAGAGAGCTCGTCACTGCTTTCACACACACACACACACACACACACACACACACACACACACACACACACACACACACACACACACACATATATTCTTTACATATTTTTTCACACTCACACACTGCATTGTGTTTAGATACAGTTCTTTTCTGCAGTTCATTCTCTGTCTCTTTATCTTCTGGCACAAACTGTATGCGTCTTCGTCAAACGTCCAGCCCGTCTCTCTTGCTCATGCACACTTTTTCACACGTTTTATCTCTTGCTTATGCATACTCCCTCTTCTCCCCCTTTTCTCTCTCACACACACACACACACACACACACACACACACACACACACACACACACACACTAACTGATAAGAGATGCAGTGGTATATGAAGCATACAGATTACTACTTTGGATGCAGTTAGACGAGCCGAGAGAAAGAGGAGCTGGAGCATATGAGAGTAGAGAAGTAGTTCATAAGGCGAGTCAGCACTCCTCCTTTCCCTTGTTCCCTCCTCTCGATTTATCCTCCCATCTGCTACTTCTGACATCCTCCTCCCCTCTTTCCACACTTTTTCTTCCCATCTGCTTTCCTTCTCTTCTCATTTTCCCTGTTTTAACTCACCCTTCTCTTCCACCATCTCATCCCTCATCGTTCAGATAAATTTTTTTGTCCCACCTGCCTCCGCTCTCTCTCCTTGCCTCATTCCTGATGTAGATTATTTTGCTTGCATCTAATCCTCTCTCTCCTCCTCCTCCTCCTCCTCCCCTCTGTTCTTCATCTCCCTCTAGATTTCCCAGCCTCCTGCAGTTGGATACCCAGGTGTCTCAGAACATCTTGGTGTTGGCAAAACACACACACACACACACACACACACACACACACACACACACACACACACACACACACACACACACACACACACACACACACAGCTGTATTATTTGCAAGCCAAGTGATTTGCTGTAAACTGGGAACACGCCTCCTCATGTATGTAAATGTTTGGTATTCATCAAGCAAAACACCTGCGCGTATCGTTTTTAATTGTACTTATGAGGACCACATGTTTTTATAGATTTTTTTATGTCGGCCCTCATGAGAATGAACGTTTAATTTTTCTGGGGTGGTTTGGCTTAGTGCAACAAAATTAATGAAAATCTATGTTTTCCAGGAAGTGGAGAACCTTCAGTGTTGATCTGTGTGTGTTTGTTCCCAGTAGAAATTTGAATAAAATGAAAAGGGCCCCTGTGGATTCACATTATTCCACTGATCTTAGACAAAGACGGTGCATCTGATACTTGTAAATGCTCATGTCTCAAACCTAAGGCAAAAAGCTAAAAACAAAAACATAATTTAAGCCCTCTGTGGACAGGATTAGTTTGGAAAAGATATGAATCGCTGTTGTCTATGATCCATCTGGAGGAGGTTTTTCCCTTCAGTTAAATATTGATAAGACAGAAAATGTAATTATTGGTTGTGATGGCAATCCTGAAGTTCTTTGACATTCACTTGGCTCCTGTAGAGCTGAAGAATGGCCGCCCACTTTGTGAACAGCTCCGGTTCCGGCCGTTAATTTCCCATTAATTTACTTCCTTTTATAAAGAGTTTGAAGCATGGAACCAAGCCAACCAGCCTAGAGATGAATTGTGACCATAAAACATTTGATTCGGAGCAAAAGATACATTGTGAAATGGAAAAAAGGCAAACGTACAAGACTGTGTACATAATTATTTTAAGAGTGAAGGAACTACTCATCCCATAAACCATTGTGAATGGCAACTCGCTGCCTCTACAAAACTCCTGAAAAACGCTTAAACTAACCGTCATCAATCTAAAATGAAGACAGATTCAAAAACTGCGTGCCTTATTTCTCGCCTCAAATGTTTTCAGAAACATATTTCGGTGAACAATTTTCACAATATCAGAGAATGTTTCCAAACGAGCCGGCATGTTGGTAAGTCTACCTTGGATGGTTACGACATTATTATATCCCCTATTCAGAATATGATTTGGATTTTCACTTCTGGAACCTCACTGTTGAGCTCTATTTGAGCCGTGTAGCACCTTTTTTTCTGAGTTTAGTATTTTTGCGTATTCTTGTTTGCAAGGGGTGGCTTTGGCTCAGAGGGCGAAGCAGGTCGTCCACCAATCGGAAGGTCGGTGTGTCCTTGAGCAAGAGACACTTAACCCCAAATTGCTCCTGAAGGCTGTGCCATCAGTGTATGAATGTGTGTGTGAATGGGTGAATGTTGATATGTAGTGTAAAGCGCTCTGAGTGGTCGGAAGACTAGAAAAGCGCTATATAATTGCAAGTCCATTTACCATTTTCCATTTCAATCAGCATATCACAAAAGTGGCTCAGCCATGCTCCTTTCATCTCAGATGTATAGCAAAGTTCAGAGCTACTGTTTTATTCTGGGACACCAAGAAAGTTATTCATGCTTCTATCACAGCCCACTCAGATGATTAATCCTCTTTTCACCTACATTACTCAGTCAAATTTAAATTCTGGTTGTTAAAAATTCAACTGTCAGGGTTTTAACTGAGATCAAACCACATCAATGCTCATAGGTCTCCTGGTTTATTCTCTTTCTTAACCCCGGCTTCTAGTATGTTTTACAATAGCTCTTAAAATTCTTGTGATCACCTTCAATACAATGCATGGAAGAGCTCCGACGCTTAAATCATGCATAC
Organism: Sebastes fasciatus; assembly: GCF_043250625.1. NCBI lineage: Eukaryota > Metazoa > Chordata > Actinopteri > Perciformes > Sebastidae > Sebastes > Sebastes fasciatus. The sequence continues at coordinate 18,511,954 of NC_133796.1, read as the reverse complement.
ATTAAAGGAGCAGTGTGTAACATTTCGGGGACTCTATTAGCAGAAATGGAATATACAGTATTATTCATAGCTATGTTTTCCGTAGTGTATAATCACCTGAAAATAAGAATCGTTGTGTTTTCGTTAACTTAAAATGATATATCTGAATATATACTGTATATCTACATAGAGAGCGGGTCCTCTTTACGGAGTTCGCCATGTTGCTCTGCCATGTTTCTACAGTAGCCCAGAACGGACAAACCAAACACTGGCTCTAGAGAGAGACTTTCACGTTTTTACGTTACCTGAAGTAACGTTCTCCGACATGCTTGTGAAACTAGTAAAGTGAGCCGCAGAGTGCAAAACTGTAGTATCGCCAGCCGTCGTCTGACTTCCGTTGCTCCTAAAGTAGTGTTATTAAGGTAAGGATGGCCTCTGAGTGAGGCGAACGGCGTTACCACGGTTTTGCACTCGGCGGCTCACGTTACTACAGATTTGGAATGGGAGGAGTGAGCGGAGAGGTACTCAGTTGGTTGCAATCTGCAACCACACCACTAGATGTCACCAAATCTTACACACTGTACCTATCAAATCAAATCAAATCAAATCAAATCAAATCAAATCAATTTATTTTTGTATAGCGTCAAATCACAACAGAAGTTATCTCAAGACGCTAATGAAAAAAATCAAAAAGAAAAACAATAGCTGCAATGCAAGTCTTGCCTCTAACTGCGGAATAACTAATGTCAGAATGCTGAATCCTCTTTTCATTTCTCTGGTTTTGCATTTTGTATATAAACCTGATTTTATGAGATTATTGCATATGTTTTATCTTATCTATATTATGTTTGGATTTTCTACTTAAAGGGACTGTTTGTAACTTCTTACATGTATAAATCACCCGGGTCGGTGCCCGCTCGCATATGCCCGCTCGCATATGCGTGCTCAAGTATGCGCACTCGCGTGTGGCTACGCTGTTCAGACAAGACTCCAACACAAACTACACGGAAGCACCAAAACAGCAATGTTCTATCTAGTGAAGCCCGTCTTGCAAAACGGTGTCGGCCAAGGTCTGAGTACGCGGGGAGACCGTAGCTTTGGTGCCGCAGTCTCTGCTGTACTCTGCTCCTCTGTTCGGCTGCCCGCCTGCTTGCCTTCACTCAGCTCACTCCACCTCACGTGCATGCGCGCACACTACACACTGCAGAAGAGTTAGTAGCTCTGAGAATATCTAGTGAATGTTCAGTGGACGTTTGTGCAGAAATAACTGCTGCAGCTCCTCCAGACCAACAGAGGTTTCCCGTGTCTTGTGAAGTGACGGAGCTCCGCAGTGAGAAATGTTATCGTCTCTGACCGGGTGCCGGTGTCTCCCTCCGGCCACGGTCGGGAGGCTGAAGCACCAAAAGCCAACACTAGGATCAGCATTGATTCATGGAGAGACCTCCGTCTGGTCAGCTAACATTACTGCCAAGCAGGTGAAATATAGAGTGATATTGTGGTTTTAGATGACGTGTGTCGCCTCACTGTTTTGAGCGATGCTCGTTCATGTCTATTTATAGCGAGCAAGCGCTAGCCCGACGCTGACTTTCGTTGACTTAACAGCCACAGGTGTCGCTGTTAACAAGCATTTCTGATTCCTACAAACAGTCCCTTTAATACATAGCGTTTTGGAGCATTTTATTTTTTAAATTGAATTAATTACCCAAAGAAATGAAACTGTAGAGACACTTTCTGAAAAGGTCTTTAGACAGAACAAAAACACAACAAATACTTTTCTTCTCAAGGGTAGATGTTCCCTTGAGGCCATATTTTGCGTTTGTGTGTGTACGTGTGTGTACGCACATGTGCTCTCATCACCATGATAATAAAGCCATAAGGAGTCTCGTCCCATAAGAGTCCCCTCAGGTGTCAATGAATCATCCTCTAAACAACCATTAACAACCCAGCAAGAGTTCCAGGAAGGCTGTGGATGCAGCACAGCTGGCGTCTCTCGCTCTTTCTCTCTCACACACACACACACTGGCAGCGGTGCTTTACATGCCAGTCACTATCTACACTAAACTCATGTGTTGATGTGTAGCTGTGCTGTGGATGCCTGCAGTGTACTGAGTGGTTCAGTCCTGTAAAGGCTGGACTATCGTAGCATAGATGCAACACTAGGTGGCAGTAGTGTCCCTCCAGGAAGCTCATTTGTTGAATGCTCATGCTTACATTCTCTCACATTTACTTTGTAACACATGGCAGTAGCAGCGCTAGCAAAGAGAGAGTTGGCTTTGCTGCATGAGGAAGAGTTTTCAAGCAGTTGTCTTCACTATCGACAAACAGGAAGCGGCTCAAGCAGACCAGACGCATGTTTCTCTATAGCCTGTTAAACATGAAGTGTTCTAGTTTTCTAGTATTCTTGAACCGTTTTGAAGGCATCAGGGATGTTGCTGTTGATTTATGTTCATATTTACGTTCAATACATATACTCACGCACCATAACCTGTCATGTGGGAGTGAGTCGTACCACGCTGTGTTGGCCACTCAGCCTGGAAATGAGAAAATTCACTCAGGCACGACCGGACAGCCCAGAAAAGAGGACCCCACTAATTATTAACACACACAAACACACACTCATGAACAGAGAACTAAATCTTTCTCTCATGGTTGCAGCACAGCAGCCAATACTCACGGGAAATTAATTACCATGCTACACACACACACCAACCAACAGAGACATGCTGAGGTAGGCCTAATTAGGTGTCTGATAGCATAGACTTAACAAAATTGACCACATATACACACATGTGAGCGCACACACCTATGCTCTTGCATATCAATGCGGAAAAACAGCGTCTTTCAGTCACTTTCTCTACTGTCTGCTGACAGGTTTTATGTCCTTTATTCTCTCTGCTTTTCTCTTCTTGTGTGTCTTTCCTGTCTGTGTTCTACTTTTCAGGAGTTGATGATGACTGCTTGTTTGACATTTTGCACAACTTCAGAGTTAACTAATTTGCAAGATCAAAAAATAGACTGCTGTTGTTTTGAGGAGGAAAACAAGAATAAAGTAGGTACAGTATACACACTATACCATACTATGTACCCATTTAAGTGAATGTATAATTTGATTTACTTCAGTGACTTGCCAATAAGTTGTTTTCTTTTCACCTACTTATATACCGTAACAGTTTTTTACAAAATACACTTTAAGTGCAACTTCACCCCCTTCACCCTCTCCTTACACACTTCCACTCTGTTGCGTTCGCGTAGAGGGTCCGCCATGTTAAGTGCCATACCAAACCAATTAGCGGGGAGTGGAAGCGGGTTATATAACCCTCCAATAGCGAGCTTGCATCAATGCCGACTTACTGGCCACAAGCAACGGCGTTTGGTGTTTGTCATGGAACCGGTCCGTACAATTGTAAGTTCCTTACAACTATCTGTACAAACATACCGTAAACTGCTCAAACTAAAATAGCCATCTAATATTGTCGTACAGACGTTAACAACTTAAGGTTGCATTATATTCAGGATCAAATGTCTAGTCTAGAAAACGATAGACGTGTTCATATGATTGTAAGTGATGTAGCCCATATTCACAGGGACTGCTGCAAAAAACAAGCAACTCATAAACTTCAGAGTTAAAAACAAGAAGATGTTTACAAAGACAGAGAAGAAATGCCATCACAGAAGCATGGGAGTAAGATTTATTTTTTTATTTTTAGTTTCTCTGTTGCATATTCTTTTTATTCTTGTGAACCTTTGCACATCCCCTAGAATATATCTTTGCACATTCCTGCCAAGCTCTTTCATTATAAACAGATACATTGTACTTATTCTTTATATATTAAATGTATTTTTTTCTACTCTATTTTTCGTGTTTATGCACCAAAACACCAAAACAAATTCCTTGTATGTGAAAACGTACTTCTCACCTACTTGGCAATAACTTTTATGTGAATGTAATGAGTTTGCCACCTCACTGCCCACACTGTTACGTATGTCTCTTATTACTAGTGCTGTGTATAACAGTTACAGCTTGATACGAAACCATGGTTGCAAAACGTTACAACAGTTTCTGTTTCCGTGGGGAGTTCATCCCAAAGCTTGCTGCTACCCTACACCTTAAAGAAAAGTGCTTCATTCAGCTGTGAGTGTGACTACAAACAGAGTTCGTACCATCACGGAGTGGGAGTGGGGAGGGTCCGGTTTGAGAAAGGGTCTATGTCAGCATTGGCCTTGAGAGGTTCAGGGCTAATTTAAAACAGTAGTGTGTTGAGCCATTTTCAACCCATGCATGAAATGCTGATTTTTATAAATTTGATAAGAAATGTCAATATTAACAGCATTGTTGTGTTTCATCACAGTTCAGTCATATTATTTAATTTACAGCTGAAAATACACGTTTAAGTGTGCAATACATCTTTAACCTTATTTGAGGTAGATAATGTTTAATTTGAGCAAAATAACATGAAGTTAAAGCAACCAGGTTTCTCTGCAGTATAAAAAGAGATTCATGTTCTTTGTAATTAGTGACGTTATGTTGTATCTAACGGCTCTCCGCTTTATGTCTCTATGTCTCTGAGAAAATGTACTCCATGTCATGGCCGTGGACCGTAATTGCAATGATCACAGCGATCTTGATTAAGGCTACAGTTATTCTCATTCTGTATTAACTTGTGGATTATTTAATCAATAAATTGTAAAAAAAAATAAAAAAAAATGTAATTTTCCTAGAACCCAAGGTGACATCTTCATATTGATTATTTTGTCCAACCAACAGTCAAAAATCCGAAGATATTCCACTTAAAATAATATGAAACATAATAAAGCAGTGAGCCCTTGTATTTGCTGGAAACAGAAAATGTTTGGTAGTTTTGCTAGGTACACAACTTAAATGGTTACTTGATAATCCAAATTGTTGGTTTGTAGTGGTGTGATAACGGTTACGTTTTGTAATCAAGATATGTGGATAAGTTGGTTATTATTGGTTATTATTAGTGTTGGGGATATGAGTGATAGAAGGAGGCATGAAGGAGAGAATGAACCAATGACTATGTTGAGAGGGGGAAAAAAAGGAAAATAAGAGAGTTTGACATTGAGATGAAGAGGAGGGGCTGCAGAGAGAGAGAGAGAGAATGCATCAATTTTTTAATTCAGCTTTCTGCATGTTGCTAATGAAACCCATCTAATATTATTCATGAGTTTTCCTTCTGTGTCCGCATTACAACCACGGACCTGCCATCTAGAAGACCATCAGTTCACACAACATCTGACACTGACAGAGGGAGAAGGGCAGAAAAAGGGCAGTGGGAAGGAAGTAAGAGGGAAAAAAAGGGATGAAGAGAGGGAGGGAGATGAAAGAGGAAAAGAGGGAACATAATAAGACAACATAGCTGAAGAGGAGACAGATGTGCTTTATAATCTCTGAATGAAAATTAGTTTTCTTACAAGACTGACACGATTCTGACAAGAAAGTATGGTTCTGTTGCATACTAATGAACTGACGTGGACAATACAAGGACGTTTGTATTTCTCGCTGTCTTTTTCAGTTTATTTTGATCCATCTTGCTCTGTTGTTTTTGTCCACATCTATATTTGGACTACGTTAAGTCATACCGTATGAACTGTTTGTTCTGTATGTTCTGAACTCCTGTTGGTTATCGCCTAGAGGCCAGTACAGAGTCGTCTCTGTGTATTTGAGTCAAGGAATAATGTGTGTGAAGCGTACAGTATGTGTGTGGGTGTTTGCTTATCGTTAGTCATTTGGGATTCAGGAAGAATCATTCAGCTGAAAAAACAGTTGGCTGAACTGTTGAACTACAAGATGCTACTATAAGAAATGTGTTTTTGTTGTGGTGGTTGTAGCTGTCGTCGTCGTCGTCGTCGTCGTCATGGAGCTAGTTTGAGATTTTCGATGGCCTTGAAATCACGTTGCAAATTGGAAAGATTAAGCCAGTGATCAATATTAGTGTGTCACATTTCTACTGTCCCATTCTCCCACTTTCAATGAGAGAAGAACAAAAGTATTTGATTCACGAGTGTCATATAAAACCCTTACCGAGAGGAAATATTCAATTATGTTTAGCCAAGATAAGCCAATCATGTGACCGATATCTATACATTGATGTACGCATATACTTTGTTTGTGTGTGTGTGTGCGCGCCTGCGTGCGCTTAAGTGGATACCTTGAAAATGCTGAGAGCTTATCAGCCTGGAGGCGGTCACCATAACAACAGTTGCTGTAGTGCAACTGTGCATTAATGTGGCTTAGTAACTACATACATATACAGTGTTGGACTGATATTCTGTCTGGGTTTCTGTCTGTCTGTCTCCTCTCAGTGACTCACTTGTGGCATCTGTATTGCATTACCGTAATCACTGATAGTGGTATTATTGATATACATATCTTGATATAGTACATTTTCTGGTAACTCAATTTGAGAAACAGTACAAATAAAATAACCATATGGAAATGTCTGTTTTTGGCCAATCCAGTAAATTAGATATCTGGGAAATCAAGCTACTTCATCCCATTGACGCAGAAGTCCTGACAGTACACTCAATATTGCCATAAAACTGTCCTGCTCGTTGATTTGTAACATTCGGGGGTAGATTCCCCAGTGTGAACGTTAGGGCAAAATAAAATGTCTATCGTCTCGTGGCATTTATCATTAGATTGCCCTATCTTTTGCAAATGTTTTGTAAATGATGTTAGTTTAATGTCATTTTAAATATTGGTGACAGGGTGATTTCAGAGGTGGTTTTCTGATTAGACGGATGGCTGTCGTGTCGCTGCGAGCCATACAGATCAGACAGGAGTGAAGACATTTGAGAGGAGCTGTACAGTAAATGAATGTAGTGTGAAAACTGTGTTGACAGTCAGTTATTTAACTCATTAAGTTTTACGATTTTCATCACAAGTTCATCATTTCCTCTTTGCCTACTGACCGGCTTTTTTTTACAATGTTTTTTAAGAATTAATTCATAACTTTTAGATAGAACAGATATCTCGCCAACAGACAAAGGTTGCGTCTGAAATTCCTTACTAACTAACATGCTGTTTAGTACGCTAAAACAGTATGTGAGATTGGCAGACAGCTCTGTAACATCAATCAACGCTTCAGTTTAACTGTAAGTATAAGATTTCACTTTGCTAGGCGTTAATATATTTTTAAAATTAATTCAGACTTTGATTCTTACAAACCGTCGTTTTGGTCACATGAGGTTGGCACAGGTTACCATGGTTACACATCTCCAAACGGCAAGGATGCTCTCAGGAAATGACGGTGTAAATTACTGCTCAGTGCGTCTGAAAAGATACACACTACTGTTTATTCACACAAAAGTATGTTGAACGATAGTACACATATTGGGTATGTAGTGCATAGTATGCGATTTCGGATGAAGCTAAAGACAACAGAGAAGACTCACTGTCCATCTTCGCTTGAAGAGGTAATAACCATAAAATCACATTCAAATTTATATACAAAATAATGTACAACAAAATCCTTACTTTGAGAGTTTTTGACTGAATCTGATTGTTGCCTAGTTTTAAACAGTGGTATGTGTATCTCCATTCAGTCATTAGAATAACCCATTAAAATAATTGATTTTCTTTATTGAATGTATCTGTGACGAGTTTTCTGTTTAACATCTCTGAGTTTCTTTTAAAGTTGTTTCCAGTTATTTTCGCTTCATTGCATTACTTACAACTACTACCTCCGCATGGATCCCCACAGATGTGTTTATGCTGTTAAAGTCAAGCATCATTACAATAGTTGAGAATCGTAAGTCCTTGATATATTTAAAGATATTCTGTTCCAGTAAATAATAGTTTAATTTCTGTGGGATTCCATGTTTATGATGGAATTCATTTTGACAAGTTTACCGCATTGTAGAAGTTATGGAAATCTACTTTACCTGATATTAAAATATATATATATTATATATAACATATATATGAACGATATATGAAATATTGATATCATGTAAATAATGAACATATGATAATATTGTGTAAATAATCCAGTGCCTCTTAAATCATTTTCTATACAGGCTCTCTCTCCACCTCCCTACACTCGTATTTTGAGTGTAATTCATTTGCCAGAAAAGAGACAAAACACACAAGAAACAAAGTTAAAGATGAATTTGAGTGACAGCATTATTGTTCTGTAGATATCACAATAATATTGTTATTGTGAATTCTTTTGGCCACAATAATTGTGTACTGAAAATCTGATATCATGCCTACATGTCATGAACACAGTAGAGCTTTTTCAGCATGATTGCCTCTTGAGGAGCAACATTTCCCACAAAGTTAAGATGCAGAACTAAAAATGGTGTCATGCCGAGCATCAGCTTTCCTGTCTGGGTTTATGGAAGATGGATGGATTTCCTGCGGCTGGCAGCTTGTGATGTGACCAAACTCTGAGTGTCTGAGTTATGTTTTCAGCTCATCTGTTGAAGCTGCACAGAACCTGGTTGTGTTTAGGTCTGGCCTGCTCCTATCTGTTGTTATTGCTTTGTGTCTCATACTGCAGGCATGTGTTTCTGAAACTGTGGGTGGCTTGCCTGTTTCTGGTGGGTCTCAACGTGACAAGAATAGCTGTGTTTTCATGAACCTCTGTCCCAGGGTGAGACTATAAATTTAACCATTGGGTTCCGGGCTGGAAAGGTCATCGCAAATAAGACACAGCGGCATTATAAGAGGGCGGTAAGAAAGAAAGAGGTGAGGGAGGAGAAGGATGGAGAGGGAAGCTGTAAATCACAGAAACGAAGAGGGTGAGGAGGAGAGAACAGGATAGAGGAGTGTGTTTTGGAAACTTATTGAAGCCTGTGGGAGCCTTCGAGCCAAGTACAACAGTCTGGTCACGCACTGATAAACAGTCATAGGAAACACTTAACTTCTGACACTAACGTTAACAGGCAACAGCCTTTCTGTCAGACCCACACTGTGTGAGCGAATGTGTGTTCATGTTATATGTCTGATTTTGCCTTTAAGGTTCTCATAATGTCAGCTACAACATTCATAAGTATGTCCAATCTAATCAAATGTCCCATATGTATGATAAGCCCTGGGCTAATGTATTTATTACATCCATCATAGCATGTTCTCCATTACCTCATTTTATGTGTATAAGCTCATAATACCACCCAATGCCTCGGATTTAATTAGCAATATTTTATCATTTTCTCTCCCTCTCTCATCATATGATCGACCACACAGAGTGACTTCTTACTGTAAATGAGCTCATGCCAAACAAGCCTCAGGCTGCTCTGCTAACCCTGACTCCTCTGCGCTCATATACTCTAATGTTGGAATGACACTAGTAATGCAGAGAAATCCCTCACACACACTAAATTGAATGCAAGCTGCTAAGCATTCTGGGTTGCCAGTTGTTAGTATTTGCGCATGTAAATTGCAGAGACTGGCGTTCATGAGCATGTTTAATAAGATGAAATCAAAGTTGTGAGACTGAGCATCTGGCCGATGTACCTCACTGAAGCCCAGAAACACTAAGTTAAATGAGATTATCAAGCTGTATGTAGACACACGGCCCAACAATCTGTTGTTAATGAGGTGAGATTCAAGGTTTTAGACTTGAAAAACCTGCTGTAGGGGGGCATCCTCGTTCTCTAGTGGTTGCAGGCGCAGACTTCAGCTGGCGACTTTTGTTGCATGTCATCCCCCTCACTTTGAACAAGGTTTTCTTGCCACTGGAGCAGAACCCGGAAGTTCTCATTTCACTTTGTCTCTCTCTCTCTCTCTAGATATATAGTATACACAGTATGTATGCATATACTGTATGTGTTTATGCATATCTAATGTTTATTCATGCAGCCTACACCTTTTTGCTCTTTGCTGTAATCTCTTTTTGACAGTATTTCATTATTTTGTAAGCACTTGTATACATTTCAGTTTTTTATTATTGATTATTTGGACTTAAAGGACCAGTGTGTAACATTTAGGGGGATCTATTGGCAGAGATAGAATATAATATTAATGAATATGTTTTGTTTAGTGTATAAATAACCTGAAAATAAGGATGTATTTTCGTTACCTTAGAATGAGCCGTTTATATCAGACGTCTCCTCTTCGCGGATCCAGATGCCATGTTTCTACAGTAGCCCAGAACGGTCAACTGTCAACTTTTCCTGCTTGGGCCGGAGTGGATAACGTTACTCGTTCCATCACTCCACTGCAGCATTTATTTCTGCACAAACTGCAATTTCCACTCTACATTCACTGATATTCTCAAAGCTGAACTAACTCTGTCTTCTGCTCCACTAGCTCACTCGCTGCCTCTCTCTCTCTCTCTCTCTTGCTTCACCACTCACTTTCTACGTAAACACACACACTCTACACTTTGCTATTCTCCAAATGATCTACGTTATTCTTAGAGCAGCTCTTGACGTCAGCCACCGTAGTTCTTCTACACCCTTGGCACACGGGAGAGGTTACAATCTGCAACATCACGCCAGATGCCGCCAGATGTTACACACTGCACCTTTAATGACCCACATAAATATCGATCAATCAGTCAATCTCTACTGCCATCTATACTGTTGAACTAATGCAAAAAATGGCAAAAAAACTGCTATAATATTATATATTGCAAGCACAATACCTTTGTATATCATCTGCATGAATCATATTGCAAAAAACACACACTCAAATACAGTCTGACAGAGTTCCTATGACTCACATTGTGTCTTTTGTGTGTGTGTTTTAGTGTTGCTCTCTCTACTGACTGTAATTGGCTGTGTGAAGCAGACAGACACTGCTGTGCTCCGGCTTGTTATCAGACTGACAGGCAAACTGGAAAGGACAGCAGTGTCACTCTTAGAAAAACAGCAGACCTCGGAGGCAGGAAACACACACACATACACACAAGAACAGACATAAACACCACAAGTGGACATGCGCAGCAAACACACACAATCGCTCAGAGACATGCATGTGCTGTGATACTAACCGGCTGTGACAGTGAGGAGAGAGTACCTAATGTATTGCTCTTAGATAATCTACAGGAAGATGGGTAGTAGGTAGATAAAACTAGATAATGGATGCACACAGTCAACTTGATATAGCCAGTAGAAAAGGATAAGACAAGGTTGTTACATGGGAAAAGGTCAAGGCAATGGCAGGAACATAACGGATGCTTTAGTAGATATGTGCGTATGTTTGGTGGCGTAGCAGCTTGTTTTGTATGTGGGTGAGTGGAACAGTTTTTAATCCAAACACTAAAATGGTGCGACAGAAATGAGAGTCTTTAGAAATGTAAAGTGCTTTCCAGCTCACTGAGTCATTCACTTGTTGAGAAAAGCTTTAACATTTTTCTACCTCTGGCCTTGAGAGCTTTTTGGATAACAGTGAATCAGCTTTTGAATCATTTCGATGCTGAAGTGACGGACAGATTTCTCTTTGTGGACGTTCACTTGACAATCTGTGCAGAATTAACTGATCTTTTTCTCTCTCCTATCTGTCTAGACGTGAGACCTTGTTGCGATGTTCCCAGTGCAAGATGGCTCGCTACTGCAATAGCACTTGCCAGGTATAGTGTATGTGTGTGTGTGTGTGTGTGCGCATATGAAAGTGTTTGTGTGTGTGTGCATCAATTTGTTGAAATGCCCTTCTCTTGCAGAAACGAGCATGGTCTGGCCATAAGAGAGAGTGTAAATGTCTGCAAAGCATCCTACCCAGAATTCCCACTGACTCAGTCCGTCTGGCTGCGAGACTCATCTTCGCCTTGGTATGTCTCTGGAGTTTCTCACCGTTGGAGAAAGATACTCATACCTTTCCTTTTGTTAGTTGTGGTGGGTTGTACGTTGCTGCTGTGTTATTAAAACAATTTAGGATCTTTTGTGTTATTGATGTGTTTACTTCTGCTAAAAGATTAAAAGCACCTAATGTGGTTTAGGAAAATTCCACTTGCTCTTGCGCTTATGAAGCCCTCTGCAAACCAGTGCATAATTAAAAAAATGGTAAATGGACTTGCATTTATACAGCGCTTTTCTAGTCTTACAACCACTTAACGCGCTTTACACTACATGTCAGCATTCATCCATTCACACATACATTCACACACTGATGGCAGAGGCTGGTGCCAACCTGCCCATCAGGATCTAATGTAAATACTCATTCACACACCGATGGCACGGCCTTTGTGGTTAAGTATCTTACTCAAGAACACTTCGACATGTGACCAGAGGAGCCGGGGATCGTACCGCCGACCTTTCGATTGGTGGACGACCTGCTCTACCTCTGAGCCACAGCTGCCCAAAATTAATGCATCCAAACAAAGCTGCTTTTCTTAGTGCCTGATAAGTTCTCCTGTTTAAGGGCTTCATCCAACAGCAACAATATGCCACACATAAATGTAACAATAACAGAAAAACACTTCTGTAAAACTATAATAATATGCTAATGCCCTCCTCTTCTTTTTCTTTCCAGATAAGTCCATCTAAGAGCAGCAGTGAGGAGCTCTACACTTTGGAGGAGCATGAATCACGTAAGTCTCTCCACCAAGTGTGTGTGTGTGTGTGTGAACATATGTGTGTGTTTTTCCTGAGTCTAATGCCAGTGCAGAAAAGTAAAAGGTTGCTCTCTCCACTATATTTAAGCTCTCTCCAGACATGTTGCGAACATAAAGAGATGAGTGTATTTCTGTGTCTTTCAGTGTCAAAGTGAAATCTCTCTCTGGACGTAGTCAGAAGCTCACAGGGACAGACTGATACTTTTTTTTTTTTTATTAAATATTTTTTTTACAGACCTGAGTTCCATGTCTGAGCACAAGAAACAAGGTCTGTCTCAGCTGGCTTCCATGTTAGAGCTGTACCTACAACAGGAAGTACCTGACCTGGCACAGGAAGTGACATCAGCGCTGCCGCCTTCCTGCCGAGAACCCCTCAGCCTTATTGCGAAGGTAGGTTAAATGCATTTAAACTAGGGCTGTCCCGAATACCATCTTTTGAGCTTCGAAGCTTCGGTAGAAATATTCGAAGGTATTCGGAGCTTCGTGGAGCAGCTTTGTGGAGCAGCTTTGTGGAGCAGCTTTGTGGAGCAGCGTAGTGTAGCAGCGTAGTGGAGCAGCATAGTGTAGCGCGGCAGGCTGACATGTTCTGTCTGTCTCCATCGCCACCGTTTCAGTGCCCAGGACAGTGTTGCTGCTGCTCTACTGTACACACACGCACCTCTACATATAATAAACAGTGATATCTGTCTGAGAATAACTAATAATAATTAATGTTGAATATGAATAATGAATAATGTTGTGGGTTTATTCCTTACTTCATGGGCTGTTTTGGGATTTATACATAATTATTACATACAAAATTTTTAAAAACAAAGCAATTGAATACTGATTTGGAGGTTGAATACCATAGCAACGCTCGAAGCTTCGAAGCATTCTGGTTGGCCCTAATTTAAACACAATATATATGTTTTGTATATAGTACGTAGACACATACACACATTCAAGTACAAACATGCCTACCCGACCCGTGCACAGAAAGACCGATACAAGCAACTGTTATTGCGTCAAGCATCCCCTGCTGCGTTTGGATGGACCCCAACATATGTCTAAGATCTTCCCAGCATCTGTGATTATGTCCTTGTGTGCGTGTGTGTGTGTGTGTGTTTGTGTGCGTGTATTCCTAGAACAACCTCAGGTCTTATTCCCTTAAAACACACCAGCTGCCTTCACTAGAATTGAAACCGCAAATCGTTATGTATGCGAGGATGTGTTTGTCTGGATTTCACTCTATCTCTGTCATCTGTTCGCTTGTGTGACTCTTCTTTGAGATTTTATGGCTCCAAGGTGTTTGAATTCCAACAAGTGTGTGTGTGTCTGTGTGTCCCATCATAATGGTTGTATGAGTATGTGTGAGTATTAATTGAAAGCAGCCAGGCGAATGAGCTAATGGTGTTTCTGCAGAACAAACAGGAAAGTTGCAAATGAGCAACAACCACCTATAAACTACATGACATGGATGTTCTACACTCAGGGCAACATCTGTTAGTTTCATCTAGTTATTTTTCAGTATCCAAAACACAATTTGCATTTGACTTTAAGGGCAGAGTTTAGTTTTGGCTTTCCAAAAAGATAGTTATACAAAACAAAATATGCAAAATGCTGTGATGTGTTTTTTGCCTCACTAATGACACGTCCTAGGGCTGTTAATGTCCATCAGCTGGTCGGTCCACCGCTTTGATACACAGTAAAATATCTCAATAAATACTGGATGTATTGCCATGAATTTTGGCACAGACATTCATGTTCCCCACAGGATGAAGTGTAATAATAAATTTGGTGATCCTCTGATTTTTCACCCACCATCATCAGCTCAAAATGTGTGTAATACTCTGGTTTATGATCAAACATCTGCAAAATAACATTAACATTATTTATTAAACAGCTTTGTTGAATACTCGATTCTGATTGGTCAATTACGTTCTACGGTCTGTTATTCCTTTATAGCAGACCGTTGCTATGTATACCAGACCGTTGCTATGGGCGCAGTTCTGATGTCGGACTCTGGCGGACCGTTTTTGTGTCAAATTATTGATTTCTTAAGTAAGTAGCCGTGTAATAAGTGGGATAATGTACAGCTAGCGGATCATTGTTGTGCCCCTTCAGGGCGACGCATGACCCCTTATGTGATAAACATCAGCGTGTTAACATAGTCATTGTAAGTGTGTTATAATGACAGTAACTGTCATACCAACTGTTATACCATTTTTACATTTACTTCATCACGACTGCTGAGGATAAAACACAAGCTTTGGCAATTACAATGTGATTTACAGTGAGCATTGCAGCCTCACAGAGCTGCTGGTGTTGCTGTAGACTCTTAATCTTATTGTTTCCTTTCCCTTATGTGACAGCAGAATCTCTGCAGCGCGTGTACTGGAGAATTTAATTTCTCAAACACACCATGTTTTTGCATAATTTATTAAGAATTATGGAGCTAGAGGGAGAAAGTAAGAGAGAGAGAGTGTAATATCTTAGATGAGATTTGGATAAGTGTGTTTGTGTGCGTGTGTCTGTGTGCTCGGGATTGGATTGTGAAGCTGGGAAAACGGGAAAAGTGCTGATTAAATGCGGTTCAAGATTCCGATGGGAATTCTGCTCCAATCTGAGGGAGATGAAGAGCGAACAACTCTGAGTAGATTGAAGAGAAGAAGAAAGGGACAAAGAGTGTGAGAGAAAAAGAGATGAGGGAGGATAGAGAGGAGGAAGTTTAACAGATAGAGAGAGATTAAAAGAGGGCAGGAAATGCACAAAGTGCGTCACACCATGAAATGTAGGCAGAAATTGGAGGACTAGATTAGCTACTTTATGAAAGTCACTCGCTGAAAATGAATTTGTCAGTTGACATAAATTGTCACGGGGTGATACCTTTCAAAAACAAGAGCCAAGAGAATGAGACTTTAATAATTTAGCAGCTAGTGTGACAGAACATCTGCAGTGTTTTAACTGGATATATATACTACTGTTATACACTGAACTGTGACTCAGAAATCATGTTGAAGCTTATGGCACACCATGGGGGCTTAGTGGTAGAGCGGGTCGTTCACCAATCGGAAACTCGGCGGTTCGATCCCCGGCTCCTCCAGTCCACATGTCGAAGTGTCCTTGGGCAAGACACTTAACCCCAAATTGCCCCCGAAGACTGTGCCATTGGTGTGCTTCTTGTCGTTCGTCTCCTGTCTGTCTGTCTCACACCGTTTTCCCCCCCGACTATGTTAAAGCGTCTTTGAGAATATTATAAAGCGCTATATAAATCTAATAATATTATTATTATTATTATTTAGATTAGATCCTGATGGGCAGGTTGGCTCCTTGTACGGCAGCCTCTGCCATCAGTGTATGAATGTGTGTGTGAATGGGTGAATGCTGACATGTAGTGTAAAGCGCTTTGAGCATGGATGTATTAAAAGAACTGGATACAGCGTTGGAGGCGGGGCCCCGGTCATTCCTATGAGAGTTGCTCATTGGCGCATGAAGCCTAAACGGCTCGTCTTCCGTCTCGAAAAGTACCCGGATCTTGGCGGAGTAGCATCCGCTCGGTCACATGACTTGGTCACAGGGTTCTAACGTCCAGCCGTCGTCACGGCTTGCGATCCAGCCTCGGTCTGGGTCTCACTCACATGAACGGAGGATGAGAAATAACTCTGGATTTGGCTATTAGTTTGTTTACAACTTTAAAAATGTATTTTTTTAAATAAGGGCTCTTAGAGTGAGAATTAGAGAGAAATTATCCGCTGAGTTACAGACGTCTCTTTCCCAATGTAAGTCTATGGGAAAACGTTTTTTTTGGGCCCAATGCATCACGTGACTGACACAGAAATTGCAGTACCACCGTTTGGCCACTACGAAAGTCGGGATCGACGACCAGCGCACTTCCTGGGGGCTTGGCTTTGAGTGGTTGGAAGACTAGAAAGGCGCTATATAAATGCAAGTCCATTTACCAGTTAGGTCGATGTCTCACCCTCTGATTCTGTCTCTGTCTCTTTCACTTGACTGTCTTGCTTTTTATTTTATTGATGTATATCCTAGATATGTTGATTTATAACCTTCAAATCACTTTTGTTGTGAGCATAAGTGAAAGCAAGGATTTGAGTTTTGAAGAGATGCCTGGGATCAGATAATAAAAAAATAAAGCACAACAAAAATTCAGAGAACTGCCACCTCTGTGACTTGATTTTGCCAGTATCCAGACTACCAATAGGGGGCACTGTGATTGCATGGACAGCATCCTGTATTTGGCGGTGTAAAGGAGTGGAGAAGTCCTTCATTTCACTTCCTCTCTGTCTTTATCCTCTCTGCTGTCCTCTCTGTTTCTGGAGACGTGAATTGTTTTCTGTTTCTTTCTCATCTGCTTCAACTGTCCCTGCGTCTCTCTGTCCTTTGTCCTTATGTCCCTCTGTCTGTCCTCAGATCTCTCTTCATGTCTCTCTCCTCATTATTTTTCTCTACTCATGCAGCCCTTTTTTCTTCTTCCCTCTTTCTTTCTCCTCTCTCTCCTCCTCTCCTTCTGCTCTCTCTTTAATGTCTCCAGTACATAACAAATGAGGAGTTTATTATTGTGTACTTGGAATGTTCAGTGTGCTTAACAAAATAGGTCATTATTGTAAGTGTATGTGTGAGTGTGTGTGTGTGTGTGTGTGTGTGCGCACACACTGGGGGTCTTTTACGGTGGGGGAGTGTTTTTTCTATATAAAACCATCCTTTATGCTAATAGCTACTCCGTCCCCAGCACACTAATAGTGTTACACAAACACACACATGCATGCAGACACACACACACACAGAATGAAGTAATGCCACAGCATCATTACCGCACTTAATATACCTAAGGGAAGCAACGTAGGAGGGAGTGCGTATGCTTGTGTGTATTAGGTGCTTTACATGTAATGCACAGTGTGTGCGTGCATGTGTGTGTGCATGCAGCACTGTGCAGCTATGTGATGTAGATACACTGCAGTGTGATGTGTGTGTCTGTGTGTGTTTGTGTGTGTGCCTGCACCAGGTTCTGGTCAGATTTTATTTAGTATTTTATTGCTTCCCTCAAGCAACTTCCCCTCTCTGGAGTGACTGTGTGTGTGTGTGTGTATACTTTTAAATGTTTGCGTATGTATGTGTATTCCTACATGCATACCTGAGTTTATGGATCCTTCCTGTATGTACAGTATATATGTGGGCAGCTGTGGCTCAGAGATAGAGCGGGTCGTCCACTAATCGAAATATCGGCGGTTCGATCCCCCGGCTCCTCCAGGCCGCATGTCGAAGTGTCCTTGGGAAAGATACTGAACTCCAAATTGCCCCCTAAGGCTATGCCATTGGTATGTGAATGAGTATTTAGATTAGATCCTGATGCAGAGGTTGGCTCCTTGTATGTCAGCCTCTGCCATTAGTGAATGACAGTGTGTGTGAATGAGCATTAGCATCAGTGTATAAATGGGTGTGTGAATGGGTGAATGTTGACATGTAACGTAAAGAGGCTTTGAGTGTTTTGAAGACTGGAAAAGCTCTATGTAAATGCAAGTCCATTTACCATTTGTTTGTGTGTATGCTTCACATTGCGTTTGTGTGCACTTGCCAGCCTGTAAGTGTGTGTGAAGTCATTGTTAAGCTGCATCAGCCCTTGCTGCA
Organism: Sebastes fasciatus; assembly: GCF_043250625.1. Classification (NCBI taxonomy): domain Eukaryota; kingdom Metazoa; phylum Chordata; class Actinopteri; order Perciformes; family Sebastidae; genus Sebastes; species Sebastes fasciatus. The sequence continues at coordinate 18,493,832 of NC_133796.1, read as the reverse complement.
TTGAGACCCATTTCTCACACACACCCCTTACATGACCGACATGTTACCCCATAAAACACACACACACACAGCTCTCTATCTGCTCTAAAGCTGCTCCTCTGTGTCGTGTTCTCGCTATCTCCTTCCTGACTTCCTCACTTCACTACCTCACTGACGTTCCCTCTTCTCATTCGCTCTGAGTTCAAGTCTCTTAAACTATAGCTTTTGATATGAGAGTTATATATAGCTTTTGAGAGACACCTCACAGGCTTAGTTTTGAAACAGGCCAGTGCCAGCTATTGAATTTAAAAATGTTGAATTATAGGAGCCCTAAAGCACCATAGAAAAGTCACAAGAATAACATACAGCATGTACTTTAAGATGGTGATATACTGTTTCATAAAAAACATACTGTAGAAAGCTCCTGCATACATTTATGCCAAGCATACTTGGTGCACAGAATTGAGAGGGAGGTCTACAGCCTGACAGGATAATTATTAGTAGATATGCATGAGCATGTAACAGAATGTGATTTTTCTAAAACAAACCCAGAATCAGCAGCATCAAGAAACTGAAAAGCCCGGCTGCCACATGAGCTACATACAACACAGTGCAGTACATGCCCAACACGGTGTTCATTGTGACTCTCAGAGTTTTCTATGTGTGCATTCATCAAGACATTGGACACAATGGTTTCAGATAATGTCTGTGATGAAACAAAATATTTTCAATTCAGGGGAAAAAATAAAATCTATGACTTTGCACATTGCACTGTTGAGTCTTATCTCAGAGGAGACACTGTCTTTGTCTCTGGCAGTGTTTTTCAGAGCCTGAGATGGGTCCCAAAATTGTACTGTACAAAAGTTTATGAAAGGAAAATGTTTGAAGTCCTAATTACAGGAAATTGTTGTAGTTTTTCTCATATGCCTGATATGTAAGACAGGCTGAATGCAAACATATGCTTCTCATTAACAACCCAAGTACGACTCTCGCATTAACCACAACCCATTCATTATTTTAGTTGTTTGTGGGTAGAACCTTTAAAGGACCAGTTTGTAGCAAATAGGGGGAACGGACAAACCACTGTGTTAACTTTTCCTGCTTAGGCCGGAGTCGATAATGTTACCCGCTTCAGGGGACACGGGAAACCTCTGTTGGTCTTGAGAAGCTGCAGCATTTATTTCTGCACAAACTACAACTTCCACTGTACGTTCACTTCATATTCTCAAAGCTATACTAACTCTGTCTTCTGCTCCACTAGCTCACATTTTCGCTCACACACATTCGCGCCACTCTCTCTCTTCCCTCACTTCCCACGTACACACTCCAAATGACCTGCGCTACTCTTATAACAGCTCTAGATAGGGCCATTCATGTTTTCACGTTGGCCACCGTAGTTCTCCTGCACACTTGGCACTTGGCACTCTGCTAGATGCTGCCAGTTGTTACACATTTTATCTTTAACTTGGACAGGAGAAGAGATGCAGGATGGAAGGAGGCAGAGAAGGTGGAAAGAAGGAGAGAATATGCATCAGAAGATGCAAATTTTTTTTGCATGAAGTCTGTAAAAAGGAAATGTCTTGACAAACAGTGACAGAAAGTGTTTTGGGAGGAGAAGTTGGAGATGTGGAATAACAGAAAGTAGGAAAAGCAGACGATGGGAGGGAAGAGGAGAGTGAGGAAATGAGAAAATTGGATGAGGGAGTGGAGAGGGAGAAGTCTCACAAAGGAGGATAGTAAAAAAAAAAGTAAAATCAGAGAAACGGAGGGTAAGGGGAAGAATAAAAACCAAAGGTGGAAAATGGGCAAGAACAGAGAAATGGGGAATGCAGTAAAAAAAAAAAAAAGTGAGAGAAGAAGAATGAGGAATGTGAAAAGGAAGGAACGGGTGGATGAAGGATAGGAACAGGGAGTACATACTGTGCTCAATAAAAGGTTTGAAGTAGCTGTATTTATGGTTCTGTGTGTACGAGGCTGTAACTGGGGCTCTAGGGACACACACAAACACACACACACACACACACACACACACACACACACTCTGACCATGCTGGAAGCAAGGCGACTCCCTATGGAAAAGTATGTTGTATTGTTTATTACCTATGTATAGAGACGATTTATCACAGATAGGCTGCACACACACACAACAACCTGATGTCATGTGTGAGTGTGGAGCCAATAAATTTACACCCCGACTGAAAACTGTTTTGGCTTCAATTACACGAGCAGAAATGATTGTGTGTGTGTGTGTGTGTGTGAGTGTAATTTTCTGTGTGTGTATTGACTCTCATTTTTTGGTTGTTATAATTCTCTGTGTGTTTGTGTGTGTCGTGCTTGTCGTAATATAACTTGTGTATATCTGCGTGTAGGTGTAATTCTGTGTGTGTGCAGATGTGCGTTGTGGATTTGCGAGTGTAACTTCTTGTTTGTGTGTAGGAGTAATTTATTCTCATGGCTTTCCTTTATATTTATTGGCCATCTGTTGAGCAGCTAAATGAGATGCAGACACCGACAAACTAGCGTACCTTAACAAATGGAAAAGTTATTATTCTCCAAACTTGGGAGAAAGTAGATCATATACAGAAGTACAACTAACTTTTTTTTCTAAATAAGTGACCTTCAAGGAAGGAATAAGTCAAGGAAGGAGGGAGGGAGGAAAATACAGGAAGATTTTTATTTACATAATTAACCCTCTGAGACCCACATAGACCCGTTTTTGTCTTTTTTAGGGGGGTACAGGGAGTCTTTAAGGGGAGATAGCAGGTCAACAGTAGATATCACATAGAAGTGGTTTACATCATCTAAAAGCTAGGAACCTGAAGATTAATTTGAGAGGCAGCTCGGTGTGTCAAGTTGTTCTAGTCAATGTGTTAAATTTGTTCTAAAAAATTCTGAAAGTGTATCAGGGTTTAGAACGTTATGATAGAAGTATATGATGGTCAATCTCATGCTCCCCTGTTGTTCTGGCTCTATCTATCTGGCGTGGAGAGGAGGTCGTGTTGCTCTGGCTTTATCTGGTTGGCGTGGAGAGGAGGTTGTGTTGCTCTGGCTCTATCTATCTGGCGTGGAGAGGAGGTTGTGTTGCTCTGGCTCTATCTATCTGGCATGGAGAGGAGGTTGTGTTGCTCTGGCTCTACCTGTTTGGTGTGGAGAGGAGGTCGTGTTGCTCTGGCTCTATCTGTTTGGCGACGCCGGGAAGCTGCTTGTCATTCTCCTGGATCCACCTTCTCACATATGTTCACATTATATGTATTATTTTTTGTCCTATGGATTGTCTATGTTGTATTTTCACTATGTTGTTACTCTGTACACACGACATCTATTACACGTCTGGGTAACGTTTTTCCTTATCCGATGAGAGGGTCGTACTGTAAAGGACAGAGGGTTTCGTATCCTGTACAGATTGTAAAGCCCCCTGAGGCAAATTTGTGATTTTGGTCTGTACAAATAAAATGTACTTGACTTATGTCTCATAAGTTGTTGCAGCAATATTTTAGGTTGATATCATTTGTTACACAAATCTGGTGCTAAATTTAACCATTTTTTCCACCACTCGAGAATTGATAAAAATGATCAATTATCCTTCCAGAATACCACAGTAAGACACCAAGACCTTGAGGAACACCATAGAAAAGCCATGCTGTGATTTGTTATCAAAACTTTTGGAGATTTCAGCAAGAATTACATTTTTCAGCGATTGGATGACGAGCACTTCTGTACTGGAAACTGCTCAGAAACCCCCTTATTGTCAATCTACCTAGAAAACCCATCCGTCCTCTGAATGCCCCTAGGGCTCTAGTTCATGGTTGTAACGTTTCATGAGGCTGTGATTATCCTAGAGGTCACCACAGGTCATTTTATACAGTGAGGTCAAATTTCAGACAATTTTCTCACTACAACGAAATGGCTACTATGGGGACTAACATAATCTCACATGAATACAATTAGGCCCTTTGGATCCACAATAGTGATACCCAATTTATGTAATTCCAAGACTGTTTATAGACCCCAATATGCAGAATGCAATATAAGAAAGTACAACAAATATTGTTTGCATGTTCCTGTGTCGTGGTGCATGTGTGTTTGCCTGCAATGTGTGAAGTCATTACAATAATCCTTGTGTGTATGTGTTAGTATGTTCAGCCTTATCTCTCTAACATTTCACTGGTCTGCCATTGTAGCTGGCAGCGCCCATGGCACTGCCTAATTAGCTTAGGCTTTGCAAAATCACACACACACACACACACACACACACACGCGCACACACAGACACACAAAGCTTAGTGTAATGACTTTAAGTCCATCATGAATGCAGTCACAGACAGTATAATAGGAAGAGAGAATAAAAAAACATTTGTTTAATTGACTTATATTGGCAGCATGCGTGTGGGCTCATGGGGAGACGGGAAGAGGAGGCGAGGAGGAAGAGAAGAGGAAAGAAGGCTAGGAAATGAGAGAGCTGGAGTTAAAGAGAGCGGGAAAGAAGGGAGGAGGAATACAGATGGAGAGAAGCGAGAGGGAGGAACTGAAAGAGATGGAAATAATCGAGGGGGAATGACAGGAAGTTAACGAGACAAGACAAGGAAACGTTGACATTAAAATTAGGAGTGAGAAAGGGAAGGAGAGATGGCAGGAAAAAGTAAACTGGGAAGGATTAGTACAGAAGAAATTGGAGGAATCTGAAAATTAGAAAATAATTTTGAATACAGATATTGTCGTTTCATTCTGCAAAGTGATTTGAGCAGCAATATGTTGCAGGAGATAGGCCCGTATAGCCTATATGAGTGTTGTTAGTATGTTCTAATGTGTGTTATGGTGTTATTGTGTGTGCTGGGGGTGGGGTTGGCTTAATGAACAGCTTTTGGCTCCAGCTGCGACAGCCGCTATCTCTCTCGTCTCCTTTATCCTCCCTCGCGCTTTCTCTGCACTCTCCTCTGTCGCTCCAACATTTACAGTAATTACTGTTCTTTGGTGGTTCAGAGGGATGGAAACAGGGATAGAGGCTGATAACATACCCGAGTGTGAGTGTTTCTGTATTTTGTCTAATTTCCTGAATGTCCTCCAGAGGGATGTTCAGAAAGTGAGATTCCTATTTCTCTAAATGCCGACACTATGACCGGGGAAAGGCCTGTGTCTGCTGTTGGGGTGAAACGGTCCAACATTGGATCATGAACCTTCTCCTGACCCGTAACACGAACAAGGGGCTGAAAATGCTCAGCTTTGTGATAAAAGGTTAAATGTGACTCTTGTAGCAACAGCAGGCTTATTATAGATTTACTGTGAGTGTATAGTAGATACCGACGGTGACTTTTGGCCCACTCTTTCTTTGTAAAGATATTTCAACGTAATTATGAAGTGTACGTTTTCCCTTTAAAGGTATAGGGTTAGCAGTGTTCTTCAAAAACATTTTTTGTTATATTAATTGAAATTCTCGTTACATCCCGACAGCGATCAATAAATCAAATGCTCTGAGCCCCCCAAAAAAGAAACAAATCTGGGATCTGTGTCTGTCGCAGGACTGTAATAAGCCTGTAACAAGCCTACCTGCCTGTCTACCTACTGGAGCTCACTCATTGAGCGTCACCAGAGTCTTCCACAGGCTGTACTAACAATAGCCATGTTTGTTGTTTACGTTTATTTTATGTTTATGTTAATAATGATAATAGTGGGGGAGTGGCTTTGGAGGCAGGCCTGAAGCGACGGACTGTCAGTGTTACCTACTTGGAGACTGTCTCTCTAGATTTAGGGACCTTTGGAGCTAGTGCTGCAGCTACTTTCATTGGAAAAAGGTTGGCAACACTGCGCTCGGTTTTTCGGTTGGATCACTTTTTTAATATAGCAAACTCTTGCTAATTTCTCAACGTTACGGACCCTAAATAAGAAATCCAATTAAGTCACTGCATTTTATCTGCACCGTCCACCGTGTTGAATCTCCAGTGTAATGTGTGTTTTATTTTTTTTGCTTGCATTGGTTGGTCACTCACCTGCTATATTAGCCATTGAGTTTATCACTACTCAGCCCTGTGGGTTATCAGCTGCTGTCCCCATGATCCTTTTATCAGTCCTCTCACAGAGGACAAATAATGGCTGCTAAATTGAGGCTCAGGCTTCCAGTGAATGAAGAACCATATTACCTGTCACATTGCAAATACTGATATCACAAAAAATATGCTTTTAGAGGTTAATTATTTCATTCACATTTGAAACCTTGAATGTTAATGTAGTAGTAATCCAAATCCAAAGGCCAAAAAACAGTCCATTTGACATAGATTCAGCCTGTCGCTGATGGCCAACGTATTCACATTATAGTGTTCAACTCCTGTATGTAGGATATAATGTTTTCTTAGAACATTGAAAATGAAGCTTTGATTATATGTGTTGTACATATACATTATGTACAATATAAAAAATTCTGCCTCTACCCTTATTTATCCCATTTTTTATAGTGCATGCTAAAATTGTAATTCTAGTATTTCCAACAGGCATACTGTAAATCTGCATGGGGCGGAGAGATGGACTCATGAGATGTAATGAATTTATATCCTTGCCATACACACACACACAAGCACACCTGTCTGGAGCCGGCTGGCCAGACTAATGCAAGATCAAACAGCGGGGGACATTTTTTAATCTTTTCATAACAGTTCGACTGGCCCATTGGGAACAGTGCTGGTACTCCAGATGGCCAGCCTGCCACTGATAGCAGCACGTATTTGTTATTTTTCACAGCTTATGTTTTGGTGTTTGCTAAAATATTGTTTCCCAGCTAATGTTGTTTTTGAATGGGCTTATTTTGGCATTTACAGTGTACAGGCAAAGATATATATGTTTTTTTGGGGGGAAAACTGGCTTTGGGATTTTATTGTTAACCTAAATCACACTCACCTTTACCCTTTTTATCTGCTCTTATACTATGGCTGAATTCTGAGTATGGGTTAGCTCGCAGATCTCCTTCTTTTTTTTTGTAGTGGACAGGATAACTGGTTACCTGTGATGCAGATGTTTTTTTTTTATTATTTAATACAGGCAAAATACACATAACAAACATGACAATATGATGACATGACAATATCCTTTAAAAAAAAAAAATAATAATAAAGCACTTAGACAAAAGGAAATAAAAAGACAGAAAAGAGACAAAAATAAAATTAATAGTAATTAATTAATTAATAGACTTCAGTAATTCAATTAGGTAGACAGTACCAATACACCTAGAATCTGAAATATACATATGACAGGTAGAGCATATTTAATATGTCATAGTCCCTCTTTTCACTAGAGCAGATGTTTTTTTCCATTTCATGTTGTGTTGTGCTTCATTTTGGTGGTTTGTAGCAATTACTTTTTCCAAAAGAAATTGGCTTCTCAATGTATTGATGTGATAGCAGTGATGCAGGTGTTCCTTTATACCAAGCTGAGATTGGTTATTTTTTCCTGTATGTTTATATATTACCGGCTTCATCTTGTTGTCTGTTTAAAACTCCAAACAAGAGCCAAACAAGCACAGTGTGCTGTTTACTCTTGCAAAAAATCCCTGCAGGATGCACCGTCCAAAGGAAAGAAAGAACACAGATTTTTTTTTTCATTTGTCCATTTCACTATTTTGGGCTCAAGGGAGGTCACTTTTTCAGCCTTATAAGCCTCAGTCACTCAGTTTGTGGGGTTCTTTAAATTCTCTGGTGAAAATCATAATTTTGGGAAAGCTCTCATATACCGGTCCACATTAAATGTGAGACTGAAAGTGTTTTAAAAAAGTAAATTTTCATCAAGGTTTTTGCACACTACAAAGAGTTATCGACAGGGCAGTCGGATCAAAAACTATTGACGGAGAAGTGACTGAGTGTGCAGGATTCTTTTTGCTGCTAGCAAAACAGTCATCTTTTCTAGATCTGGGCACATAAAGGATCGATTGCAGGTATCGTTTCACTGGAGAAGTTTTGATACTACTTGGTACTGGGTTGTTTCTGTTGATACCTTAAAGTTACCGATACCCAGCCCAGCATGGCCTTAGCTCAAGAGTTCTCTTCTTAGATAAAAGTTTCTTGCATTATTTTCTCTCCGTTTTTGTGCATAGGTCTTCCAAGGAAATGTTTAGCTAGTGGCATGTAAGACTCTGCTTTATGAGATGAAATACTTTGTATACCCCCAGGTTTCCATATCCCGTAAATTGCAGGTGGCATATTTGTTTAGTGATATCATCGGGTCTGTCACTGTTTTACCCAAGATGGTTTAATGATGTCATGCTGTTTATAATAATAACAGGGGCTGTAGCTAATCTCTGGAAGACCAGCAGCCGTTGCCTTTTTTTGTGGCATAAAGTAATTAAGAATATTTCCCATGAAATCTGGCCGTCATGACAGAAAATCAAAAATGCAGCAAAGACGCTGGAAGAGACGTCGACTCTCTCAGTGTTGGTTTCAATTGTTTATGCTACTTATAAGTCTCTCAAGATAAATTCGTTTTTCTATATGCTGAAATGCATATATGTAGCACCTTAAAATCTTACAGTGGAGGCGATTATGAGTGTGGTTATGAGTTTGGCATTTTAAGTGTGTACATTTTATTCCACTGCACAGTGTACAGAACACATCATTTCAGTGTTTAGACTTAATTTGCCTGATAAGGAGGAACAAAATTAGCCCTCACTGTGACTAACAGACACACTTAATATCTTAAAAGTTCTGCTCATATTAGCCAATAATGATGTAGTAAATATCCTTGACAAATGCAAGTTGCAGTAATACGATACTTTATTGAGGGAAATTAGTTTTTTGCTTTTCCCTCCACAGTGAGGTCAGAACACAGGATCAGCCTCTAAAGAGCTAAACAGAGTTAGCTGTCAGTCTTAGCACCTCACAGTAAAGCTGTCCATGTTCAGGTGCCATCACAGGTTCAAGTATCCACTCATCCACCCACCCATCTCCTCTCCCTGTTCTCCCGTCTGTCTCTGCGGGTCATTAACGAGTTATGTAAAGCTTCCACGAATGCTGCCTTTTGAAACAAAGACACTGAAGGCTGTGAAGTATCCAGCTGAAGAATGCTTAACCATCAATCCTTTTATTTCCATCTTGAATATAAATGAGTTTCCTCAGGGTTCATTCCCTCGTTCTCCCTCTCATCTGTCTCTCATCTCCCTCTCTCCGTCTCCTCTTCTTAACCCACAGCCCAACACTAAACCCTCAGTTCTATTCAGGGACGGTGAGACACACCTCGGCGAATTTAAAGTTGCCCGTGTGCGTGTATGTGTTGTGTTTTCGCCATTGTTTAAAGAGCAAACGTGCGTACAAAACTTGGAAACCTAAAAAGCCTATTTGCTGCACCTCATTATGAAAAGCATTACTTTTAGCCAGGGACCAGCAAATAAACGTGTGTCTGCTTGTGTTTTATGTACGTTGAATTATTGTCCCGCCGTGGCCACAGAAATGAGAGCTCAGTTGCGTTTTGTAGTTGTGGTTTCTGCTCTCTCCTTCTTAATGGGCGTTCATGCTGTGCTTCCTCTTGTTAAACATCAGCAGCTCATCAGGAACACACACACACACACACACACACACACACACACACACACACACACACACACACACACACACACACACACACACACACACACACATTTTAGTTTCTCCATTGAGTCATTTCCTTGCTTCCTGTACAGACCCCAAAACAAAGATTAGTTGTAGCTGTTGTAGTAAACTATAATTTCTGTCCAACTACATAATGAGTTTCTGCAAAGTGTCAGCTAACAATGACAGTTATTTTAAAAGATAACATGGCAACACTTGAAAACATTTTGTGAAAGCCACTGTGTAATTATTACACTTTGACATTTTGGGAAATATGCTTATTAGCTTTTTTTTTGCTGAGAGTTAGATGAGAAGATTGATACCACTCTCATGTCTGTAGTTAAATAAAAGCTACAGCCAGTTTAGCTTAGTTTAGCATAAAGACTGGAAGCAGGGGGGAAACAGCTAGTCTGTCTATCGGAAACAAAATCCACCGACCAGCTCCTCTAAAGGTCATAGACTAGCTTGTTATAACACATTTGTTTAATTTGTACAAAATCCGAAGTGTAAAAACAGGTTTTGTTTTTTACCGGGCGTTACAAAGTCCCCTTGAAGAGCGCCGGGCTTTGAAGCAAATTTCCGTAGTGGCCAAACAATGGTACTACATCTTTCGTGTCCGTCACGTGATGCCATTGGGCCCAAAATTACTTTTTCCCATAGACTTACATTGGGAAAGAGACGCCTGTAAATCAGCGGATAATCATTTTTTAAGGTAAATCAACTCCCCAGTATGAACACTTGAATTGCCCTTATTTAAATCATTAGGGCCTAAAAGTTTTAAAATGCACTAATAGCCAAAGTTATTTCTCTTCCTACTGCACCTGCTCAATGGGCCCAATGGATGTGGAAGATGCGGGTACTTTTATACTCTGAAATCAAACTTTTTTTGCTTCATGCGCCACTGAACAACTTTCATAGGAATGAACGGGGTCCCACCATGGGGGTTACCTGCTGGACTATGTCTTGGCCGTGACTTCCTGAAGTCTGTGCCGGTTTCCTGGCAACCTCATGGTGACAACAAGACTCCAGGAAATCATTGCACCCTTCTTTTTTTTTTAATGATGATTTTTTTTACATTCTCCCCTATATTTGACAGATTAGAGACAGAGTGGAAATGGGAGGATTGTGGTATGACATGCGACAAAGGTCCCAAGGCTGGAATCAAACCCGTCACCTTCGGACAGAGCTTGGCTTGCTGTTTCCAGTCTTTTTGCTAAGCTAAGCTAACAAGCTGCTGGCTGTATAGCTTCATGTTTAGCACACAGACATAGGAGCGTTGTCAGTCTTCTCATCTAACTCAGGGCAAGAATAAATATATTTCTCAAAATCTTGAACTATTCATTTAATGAAATTGTATACTTGCCATTCATTGTATACAATGGATGGAAAATGTCAGTTTTTGATAATTAAGAAAGATGGAAACATATCTAAGTGGTGTGAAGAGAACAAGAGAGAGAGAGAAAAGGCACACACACACACACACACACACACACACACACACACACACACACACACACACACACACACACACACACACTCAGTCAGCCTCAGTGTGGAATCTGCACATTTGCTGTTTTCTGTAATGTCAAACAATTCGTCATCCTTAATGCTCACTATCCTCACTATCTGCCTCCTCTCCTCTCCTCTCCTCTCCTCTCCTCTCCTCTCCTCTCCTCTCCTCTCCTCTCCTCTCCTCTCCTCTCCTCTCTACTGAAAAGCTGTAGATGATACTGAGATATTTTCTTATTATTCAACACTGATGTGTATATACTGCTGCACTGTACTAACTAACAGAGATATAATTATTATTTTACTGTTCAAGAACTAATAGCTCTCATGAGATTTTACAACTCACTTGTGTCAAAGACTCATGGGAGCTGTAGTTGTTGAATGTAATTGACGTTGAATGTAATCATATGATTGGTGAAATAATGAGTTAGATACCCATTTAGCTTGGGAAGAACACTCGTGCTATATTGATAATATCATGTTTCAGCTTTTATGGAAGATTGATGGGATAAAAAACATTAATACAAAAATGATTTAAAGAATTGTCTGGAAAGGATGTTTATTATGTGTATTTTTATCTCTGGGCAAAGATGTTGCTTTATGAGTAATAACCTCTATGTGTTCACAGTAGTATATGACTATACAGTAGTGTGTGTGTGTGTGTGTGTGTCACCATATGAAGGTCGAACACGTGCTCTCAAACACACAGAAACACACACACACACACACACACACTTACATGTACACCTCTCTACTTGGCTCAACTCCCGTTGGCTGATGGCCAGTGTTACCATGGAGATGAACAGTGACTGTTAACCATCACAATTTAATTCAGTTGGTGCTAAACTCTTTTATACACACAAATTAGTAAATTCGTCTCTTGAATTAATAATTAATAAATGAACTAAGTAGAAACAGTCTGTTGATGTAGATATGCAGAATGTTAAAGATAACACGAGTGAATTCAACAATCAAAACCTGAAGTAAATCCCCATATCTCAGGTCAAAATTAATCCCAAGCGGCTAGATTGTCCATGACCTGACAACACATTTCACAATTTATTTTGCACTGTATGAAAAACGTAATGCAGCATTATCATCCAAACTGTAAACAGTAGCCGTATTTCCATTCACATATTTGTATGTGCATTTAGAAGTACTGCAAAAGCTGCAAAATTCAGCAAAACTTCCTCTATTGTGAAAAAAAGGTTGTTATGCTCATTTTAGGTTGTTTTTGCTTTTATCGAAAAATAATTGATGTGCTAAATGTGCTATGGAATCGCCTTTGCCGAATAAATTCTGACGTAGAAAACATATAACTTGCGTGATGAGCTTTTCCGCTGTCATCTAAATATCGCCATAACGTATGAATGCTTGTCTTCGTCTCCAAACAATACTGGTCAATACTAGCTGTCATGAAAGAACAATTATAATTGCCCAATTTAAACAAATTCCTGAAGACCTCTCTCCATTTTTCTCTCGTAGATGGTTAGATGGCCAAGGCGACTTGTTTTGTTTCCTGTTCCCAACCTCTACTTTTTCTGCCATGCGTAGCCTATAGCGCCAACTTCTGACCAAACTACGCTGTTGCCGAGTTCATTCGCTCCAAACTAGTTGATGGAAACGCGCCTAATTTGCATTTCTTTTTTTGCGACATTTTAAGAGTTCACTTAAAATTCGCTTGATGATTGAATGGAAACGAGGCTACTGACGGATGCAATGAATGTGAGAAATCTATGCTATAAATTGGAGGGACTGAATTTGGTCATTTCAAGGCACCCCGATACCAAAATACAGCTGCTCTCCAGCACTTATTAACACGTCAGGTTCACCTTAACTGTTCTAATCACCCATATCAACCCTATAACGATGCAAATAGGAATTGCTACTTGGTTTGCAATCACTCTCACTCTCTCTCCAAACGAGTGTCCATGCATCCTGTGTGTGTTGGTGTGAGATAGTGTTTTTGTATTGATTGAATCTGGCAGGTTTTGTTGTGTCAGCAGTTTTTCTGACCCAAAGCGAACAGAATAAGAAAGGAGGAGAGACGAACAGAGGATGAGACAGATGGATGGAGAGGAGGTGCTTGGTTAGGGTTTGTTTTTCCTTCTTCTTATTTCAGGGCACAGGCACACATGATAACCACGATTGGTAAATGTAATTAATTACTTAGGATAGACAGGAAGGCAATCCAGGCACTCCAAAATACTAAAACAAGTGGCAACGAGGAAGGAAATATATTAAAAAGCATTTATTTTAGTGGCTAAATCGTTAAAAAAGACGTCAAGTTTCGACTACTGTAGATTTTCGTCAGGGCATTTTTAATGATTTAGCCACTACAATAAAGGCTTTTTAATATATTCCCTTCCTCGTTGTCACTCGTTTTAGTATTTTGGAGTGCCTGGATTGCCTTCCTGTCTATCCTGATTTTTTTCCCACGTTTTCCAAGAGCACTCGACACGCTTTGCCTCACGGTTGAATACAAAGAGCAACCAGTTATGTCTCTTTCCATAATTAATTACTCGTTGGTCTCTTCTCTATAGTGAATCTACTTCAGACATTTTTGTCTTCTGTTCTGCATTCATTCATTTTATGTTCCACGTCACTTAAAAGGATCATAACGATAGAAGGATGCCTGTATTTCACCTCTCAGTTAGGGAGACCAAAGGGGGTTTAAGGATTTAATGAGCCCCTCCCTGGAAACACCCCCAGGTGGAGTTGAAGAGAGAGTAAAAGAGTGGGAGGGGAAGATGACAGAAGGAGGAAGGACAAACACACAAACACTCGTTTCCCAGTGGGCCAGTATATCTAACATAGTGTAATTACAATGGGGAGCTCCTTTAATTGACTCCTACTGCGAACCCCCTGAGTCTGCAGTGTGTGTGTGTGTGTGTGTGTGTGTGTGTAATAGAGGGAAATGCTTTAATAAACAACTTCAGGTTTATTGGTATGAGAATGTATTTTGTGAAGTGATTTTCATACTCTCCTCTCCTTAAAGGCATTTCATTTTGGCTCTATTTTCAGACTGTATTTTAATGAGAATAGCACAGCCTGGTTCAGTATTTGGTCACACTGTGTTCATTTGATTTAGTCCAACCTGGCTTTGGTTGTACCCTACCCTAGACGCTGCTGTTCTGCTTTTATACTTGTTAACTGTTATTCCAGTCTGTGGTATGGTGTGCATGGTGTGCTTAAAGGCCCTTTACACACCGGGAGCGTTTTTCTTGTGCGTTTAATTTGCATGTCACTTTATTTTTTCAAACGGTTGTTTTTGTCATTTCACACACAGAATGTGGTGAAAAAGATCTGTAATTTTTTAGCATTTTGCTAAAAGGAAACTCAATAAAATAGCTTTCAGTAGTTTAGCTTCACGGGGGTCTCGAGGCCTCCTTGATTTTAAGGGGTGTTAGACAACTTTTAAAAAAATATACAATTAGCCTATGTCTCAGCATTTTATATATTTCTGTGAAGAAAACTAAATTGTTATTTTATTTTTCTAAGTTTGGATAATAATGTAATATAAAATAATATGAAATATCCATAACATTTCATCAGTTTATTCAATGATAGAAAACGAGTCCCGTAAGGAAAAAGGTTGGTAAACATTGGTTTAGGTTGTACAACAATTTACCTCAGACAGACTGCCAGACGCTGCTCTGGGTCTCTCTCTGGGTCTCTCTCTGGGTCTCTCTCTGGGTCTCTCTCTGGGTCTCTCTCTGGGTGCTCTTTTGGTAGTTGGTTTTCTGCCTATGTAAATCTATTCAGATCTGTTATTGAAAAAGTGTTGCAACTGTCGCAAATTCACATCGCTGCCAGTATGAAAAGTTTTGATGCGTAATATTTGCAGGCGAATATTTCGCATTATTCTTCACGCTCCCGGTGTATAAAGACCTTAAGGCTTTCCTCATCAAATGAAATTAAGGTGCCGCCTTAATTTACTTATTAACAATGTATGGGGCCGGCAGAGCCACGTGAGAATAACTGAAGGGAGAGTGACCATCTGTATGGGCCACAAAGATGTAATATAACAAGCACACCAATACCCTCCAGAGAAAAATTAAATGACAAATAATGAGAGCTCTTTATAATGTTATGACACCATCTTTTTATGGAACAGTATATATAATGATCATGTGAACGATGTGGACTGACGCACAAGTCCTCACTTTGTGATTAAAGAAGGTGGTAAGGTGATGGATGGTCAACCCTACAGGCAATGGGTGTGTGCATGTGTGTGCGTGTGTGTGTGTATCGAATCGCTTGTTGTGAGTATTCAGGTGCATTCATCAGTCGTGTAAATGTCATTAGCTTCAGGCTACATGTAATCCAATTTTAACACACAGCAAAGATGTCTCATAATGACATTCACTCTGATATTGACTGACTGGTCTGAGAGAGTGTGAGCGACATGACAGATGGAGACAAATGTGTGTTATATACTGTTTTTCATACAGTGTGCTCCATTTGTACAGAACACACACACACATACACGCAGTGCAGTATTGTCCTTGTAAGTCAAGGACATCTTCTAGTTTCACAGGTGAGGGAACATCGACTATTTCTGCCGGGGATGAGAGAGAAGAGCAGGGCAGAGAGGAAGAAGACAAGGGAAATTAGCGTCCTACTTTTAGCTGTAACAGATGGGCAAACAAGCAGGGTAACCTCAGCTTGGGCCAATCAAGGCAATTGAACATGCTAGGATGCAGTGCTGAGATGCATCAATCCTCCAAATTCTCTCAAATCAGTGTCTAAGATAATGGTCTTTGCTTGCCTCATTCCTGATTGAAATGCGGTGTTGAAATGTCCGTAACTCTTGGCTTCATTAAAACCTGTTCTGGTATAAAATTCCCTAATCGTCAGTATGAAGAAGCGCTCCCCCTCTCTATGTCAGTGGGTGGGTTTTTATCCCCGCCAGTTAGCTGACATTTCACATATTAGAGGTTTTTGATCTGTGATTCCACATCACAATCTCTGCTCACCACACCCTATTTTTCAGCTTCCCCCATCTCCTCTTCACTCCCTCGTCCTTTCATCATCCCGTGGTTATACCATCAGATGGCACTTACTGTAGGCCTACACCTCTCTGAAGGAATGGGCAATGAGCTGATGAAGAGCAGAGGAAAGGGGGATGGGGAGAGGAGAGTGAAGAACAAGAGAGAGGAGGAGGAGGAATGAGGAAGATGAGAGAGATATAGCATGATTGGATTGAGGAAGGGGGAGAGTTTAGGAGGAGTAGCAAGAAGTAGTTTTTAAAGTATTTTTTTATTCATAATTCATTTACAGTTGTAGCTCCCACACCTTTATCTACCAGCACTACTCTTATCACTTCACATCCTGCCTTCTCCTTTCCTGCTTTATATATTTTCACTGTTACTATATGATATGCTACATACGTAGGAAGAATGGAGCAGGTATCTGTAACCCTGTTAATCTAAGATGGTTTGAATGGTGATGGTTCCTTCTCATATATAATGATAAAGTTAGAAACACGAGTAAAACGTACAGGTAAAAACTGGCCTCCTCTCTCTTGTTTTCCCTCCATCTCTCATTAGTTCCTTCCCTTCCTTGTTGTCTTGCCTTGTTGTTAGATGAACTGTAGGCTGTTGAGATGCTGCACTTAATGATACCTAAAGCCTGATTGTGCGCAGCATCATTTCTGTTCCTGTAACTGTTTGCGTGGTTTGCATTTAAATTTCAGCCCCCTGTAGTAAACTGAACATGTTTTGCATTTGAATATGTACATTGTGAAGTTGGTGAGCAGGAATGATGCGTTATACCAATTGCATTGGGATTTAAATTGTAAATATTAGGCGTGTGTGTGTCTAAACCTCTCATCGCCTGTCAAGCTATATCTCCTTCTCCATACAGATTGCTTCATTTCCCATGCACTATTTCTCTCTTCCCCTGTCTCCTTCTCTGTAGAGGTCACCATTAATATCCTATTCCTTTAGGGGATCTATGAATCAATAACTCAGAAATATATGTACACACACACACACACACACACACACACACACACACACTGCAAAGCTGTGAAGCAAAGAGGCCATCTCCACGTAGAGGTATGCTGCAAAGAGGACATTGACATTCTCTCACTTTTCTCATCATCTTTCATCCTGAATTTCTTTTCTTTTTTTTCCGCATTTCTTTCTCTCTGACTCATCAGATTCTTTTCTCTCTCACTCGTCTTCATCTTTTCATTCTCTGTGTCTTTGTGTCTCTGTCATTGTCTAAAGCTTTCGAGCGCTGTTGCCATGAATTACTAAGCTACCAGACACACATACACACACTTTCCCAACATTCCTGGTGATGACAGGGTTAGCCAGAGCAGCTACCTCCGTGTCATGTACAGCTGGTGTGTGTGAGCTCCACTGAGCAGAAAAAATGCTCTTCCAGTACACCGCACAGCACACACACTGGTTGCTCCTATGCTGACAGGCTTCTCCGTGCTTTCTATTTCAAGGAACTCTATACTGTGAAAAGTAACCAATGTGGATGGATGGATGGATCATTTGTACGCCATGTAGTCTGTACTTACTGCAATGTAAATACATCCGCCTGAATATATGTTGAATAAAAAATGAGAATTATGGCGGGCGGGAGGGGTAGATGGGTCCAACAAACACAAGCCTTTTCATTAACCAGGTGACCAGTGTTCGAGACCGCTGTTTTGTTCTGTAAGTTACGTTAGTGACGTGTTTCTTAGTGACGTTTGTGATGTGTTTTCCGTACTTATGTTACATTGTTTCTGTATGTATTGTACTTACTTTACGTGCTTATTTTAAGGCCAACCATGACGTTTTTCCTAAACCTAACTAAGTGGCTTTGTTGCCTAAACTTAAGTGAGTGGTTTTGTTGCCCCCTGCTGGTACTGCATCTTCAAAACGTGACACTGGCACACTATCTTCTGATGGACAGGCGGGTCTATTGCACACTTTGACGTGATATCGGGTTATAAATAGATAGATAGATAGATAGATTATTGTCCTTTTCCAAATAAATGTGTTGCCCCAGTCTGTACAGAGCCTCACATAAATGCATAGGTACATTATACACCACAACATAACTACATGAAGGACGTCAGAAAGCCTATACATACACATGTATGCATACATACACATAGCACCTACACACATGACAGTTACTGGTGTGTATTGTTGAGTGATGCTATGACAGAGGGGACAAAACTCCTGCCCGTCTCCAGGCCAGGGATCTGGGTCTGCAACCAGATGGAAGCATGGGTGAAAAATGGGTTGAGGGGTTGCCGCCCCGGGGTCATGTGCTATGGCGTGTGCTCTGCATGTAATGGCTTTGCTGCTGAGCTCTGAGAGGTTGGGGGTGGGAGGGAGGCCAATAATTATAAATCATCAATTGACTATAATTTCTGACTTAATAGACTTCGGCATACCTCGCCTAAACTACTTTCTCCATGCTAGAATCATAAAAGCACTTTGAGGGCTTTGTTCTGGGTGAAGGGTAGTTTCATTATGTCGAGAAAGGCAGCAGAGAGAGAGAGAGATGTATGGCCTTATTTTCTGAAAGAGGATGGAAGCTGCAATTCTGTGATGCTGAGACTGAAGGGTTATTTGTCTGACCACTGCGAGTGAAAGGAATAGACACAACCCTCCCTGCAGGAATGACTCTGTTTTTGTGTGTGTGTATGTGTGTGTGTGTGTGTGTGTCATATTTCCATCATGCTGTTTGAAGCTGCTAGCCTCCAGACAGTCACCTGCTGTTGTTGACTTCAACCCCCAGACCTGTGTGTGTGTTCATTCTTTGATTTTCTCTTTGTCTTTCCCCCTTTCACTTCCTGTTTCTCTCTCTATCCTCTCTTTCCGTGTGTCTCCTTCATCTCTCCCTCTTCCGATGCCCACTTTTCTGTAGCTGCTTTTGTTGAGTGATGAAACAAAAAAACAACATTAAAGATAGCAAGGCCGTTTTTGTTGGTATGTGGCTCGAGCAGGTCTTGTATTTTGAGTTAATACAATTTGCCAACATTGGCGATCCTTTTAAGGATTACACACTATTTCTTCATGGTGTAGTTAATGGGTTGGATATACTTGAATTTCTACTTGTTACTGTTCCACAAATCTTGTGGACCCGTGTGACACCATGGAGACATTAGAGCTGCTTGTGCAGAGGAAGTAGTTTGTATTAGTAGTTTGATACTTCAAATTTTCCTCCGTTGCAGCCTGAAGCCGTTTTCTCATGTGAACTCTGGACAATATCCGTAGAATCAGGTCCGCACATTGTCCAGAGTTTCCCTTTCACACATGTAGTACACAACACTTATTGGAATTACTCCATTTGATTTAGGCGAGGGGTGGCGCCTGGGTAGCATACAGGAGGCTGACATGACGTGGATTACACCGAGGTCAAGTAGCCGGTTCGTAATTTGGTCATAAACAACCGAGTCTCTTGCTCTTCCTTGAATTTGTCTGATGATTTCGGTGTCGGCCCTTACGAGAAGAAGTTCCCAAATCTTGTCGTCTCCCCAGTTAGACATTTTCGTCCGTTGGATCGTTTTCTTCCAGTTTCAAGCAAGCCGCGATGGAAACGTCATCAACACGGCCACTCCCTCACCATGAATTCTCCCGACAATGAGCGGCTCTATTCGCACGTTACATGAGCTTTGTACTAGGGTGGCGAAGTAAAGTCTGTTTAATGTCCGGCCCGAATGATTCAGACATTTGCGTTGTCACATACAGCTACTCCGGGTAACTGAATACTTTCAGGGTTGTAGTGTGTGTTGCAGTGAAAGGGGCTTTAGAGAGAAGTCGAGATCACTGAAGAGCTGTGTTTGTGTCTGCGTATGTTTGGATATGTCTTTGGGTCTACAACAACACACACACACACACACACACACACACACACACACACACACACACACACACACACACACATTACTAATGATGGGGAGCTTGAAAAAGCAGTGAGGGAGAGGAAAGAGAAGATAAAAGTGTTCCCTTACCTTCATGTGTCCAGTTAAGCAACTATTACCGGTAGACAAGGTGCAGATGCAGTGTGCGTGTGTGTGTTTTTATGCATCTGTACATGTGTTTGCCTAAAGTATGTTTCGTTCTTCTACAATATCCCGAAAAACAAAAAAAGAGCCTTGCAAGTTCATTTTAATGGTAAAATCCTAAAGTTAAGTTATCTCTGGTAGTGGTGATGACGGTGTCGTCCTATGGTGACACAGTGTTGCTCTTCCATTTTTTTATGCTGATGTATATTTGTTTTGTATTGCTGATGTGAATTTGTTGTATTGTTTTTGTCTACCCCGAGCACAGCAAATTCCAATCAATGTTTTCATTGACATGGTAATAAATGATTGAGGCTTGAATCTTATCGTTTAACAGCAGACACTTTTAGAGAACTTGGAAGAGTAAATAAGTAAGACGAGGTGGGATTTTTAATTTGGATTTCTTTTCTGTGGCTGGTGAACCATTTGCTTAAGAGACGCCAGCCTTCAAAGAGGAAATACAAACGGAACCAAAGGAATGAGTATCCTTTAATCTGATTTTTTGTTTAAGAATGCAAATCATTAGATAGGAGATGTTGTCCTTGTTAAACTCTACAATCAATCATTGGCTAAAAATATCTAGCGTAACTTCACAGCAAATTGAAAAATGCTGCTGTTCTCTCATTTCCCACCTCCAACCCATTATGTTTTTTCTCTTTCCTGCTCCTCGTGCATCTTTCCTTCTTGGTCCTTTTCTGTTTGTCTTGGTCTGCATCTATCATAGCGACCAACAGGACACAGTTGCCCTCTAAATATTGACTGTATTGCGCCGAAGGAACGCAAAGCCTCGTGGGACTGTGTTTTGGACTGTTCCTGTTCAAGTTTAAGTGTTTTAATCAGGATGTTCTCATATACTGTTGGAAGCTCTACCTACGAAAAGTAATACACTATAATTTATATATATCCCACAAAATCAATTTGCATGTAATCCACGTAATCGGGAACCATGAAGTATAAAGAGCGACAAACACCGCTTAGGGCGGAGGTCGGGGTGGATGGATGGGTCAAAAAACACCAGACTTTAGTTATGCCACTTCTGTATTTTAACCCAAACGTTGACTTATTTGTCACGTACCTTCCGTACTTATGTAACGCCGCTTCCACAATCTTTTCCTAAACCTAACCAAGTAGTTTCCTGTGAAGACAGAAGCTAATTTTGAAAAGACTGTATGCGTGTAACAAGAGGGAATTGACACGTGTTGCTGGACATTCGGAGGAAAATGCCCGAAAAATGAGGAATAACTTTTTGTAATATATCATACAAACCGTTGTATGAGGATACGTTGGTTTTAATGATGTTCTGCTCATGGGTTGGGTGTGCATTCATGTTATGTGGGTTTTAGTGTTCGTTGGTTTACTATGTGGTTACCATGACTGAGCCCTGTGTGGAGATTGATGGGATTCGGGCAGTGTGTGTGTGTGTGTGTGTGTGTGTGTGTGTGTGTGTGTGTGTGTGTGTGTGTGTGTGTGTGTGTGTGTGTGTGTGTGTGTGTGTGTGTGTGTGTGTGTGTGTGTGTGTGTGTGTGTGTGTGTGTGTGTGTGTGTGTGTGTGTGTGTGTGTGTTGGGTTGGTCACTGTTCAATAACTGGCATGGAAAGCTGTGAATTCATGAACGGATCCTCCTACGCAGCTCGCCACACTGTTTTTTCTCCGCTCTCTCTCATCATCAGTCCCGCTTCCTCCTCGTCTCTCCTCATCTTTCTTTTTGTAATATTCTCTGTCTACCCCAACTCTCTTCTCTGCCCCCTGGGCTCACGGTTTGTTCCTGAGACAAAAATATCATCCATGAAGTTTCACTAATTAACTACTTCAAGTGTGTGTGTGTGTGTGTGTGTGTGTGTGTGTGTGTGTGTGTGCGTCCGTGCGTGTGTGTGTTGTGCTGACGTGACTCTCTCTCCCAGGGTAACAATCAGTGAGAGGTTAGTTTTATTTGTTGTATTTGTTCTGTGGAGTTAAATAAGTGGGAATAAATGAATGAATTATTGAATAATATGAATTATAAATGGGACAGTGTTTCTATAGACAACACACACACTGTGAATGAATAATGAACTCTTGTTTAGCTCCTTAGTTACACAATCATGAAGGCCCTATGTTTGTTGAAAAATAGAAAACAAACAGGCCCGTGGCTCGGCTAAGAAGATAAAAAAAAAGTATTTCACTGACTCTCTGGACAATTTGAGGACAAATTGAGGACAATTTGATAGGACTTAACAAAGTTAAGCCTTTGTGCAACTTAAAGGAATATTTCACCCAATAATAACTCATCAGTCAAGTCATAAACTACTCACCCTCTTTTGTCTTGTCAGCAACTCCTCTTAAATTTGTATTTCACTCACAGCAGGTTTTTATGGGGGTTTCTTTGTGTCAGCTTTAATAATTTAGGTCGACAGGAACATATTCTTTATTGGAGCTGCAACGATTAGTCGATCAACAGAAAACGATTTGGTTAATTGATTAATTGTTTGAGTAATTTCTGAAGCCAAAACGTCAAAAGCTTCAGTTCAATGTGAATATTTTGAGGGGTTCTTTGTCGTCTTAAAGGCCGTGTAAAGGAAATTCAGAGATTTTTTTCTAAACACATTAGAAATGTTGGAAAATTATTACTGAAAAAATATGCAAAGGCTGTGAACATTGTAGTACTGGATTGTGGAGTTAGACCGTTAAACTGTTTTTCGCAAGTTTTGTGTTCAGGATTTTTTAAGCGGGGCTGAAATCATAGCCCGATGACGCAGTGGAGTCATCCTTAACATAACTCTACCCGTCTTCAGTAACCTGAACCTTTTTGAAAGTCAAAACAGAAACCCAGACAAATATTAAAGGTTATCTCAGCTAGCTCAGTCAGTAGAGCATGAGACTCATACGTCCTGGGTCATGAATTCTAGCCCCACGATGGGCGGTGATATTTTCATGATTGTTTTTGTACTGTATTGTATATATATGATTGTAATCCATCCCATGTCTTATGTATATTTATCCATTTTCTCTAAATTTGTAAAAAATGAATAGTCTTTAAAAAAAAAGAAAATCAAGTCAATCAAATTCAAGAGAGTTGAATCCCCCGGGCAGTCTGCGCGACGGGGACCGTTACCGGCCTCACACCGTCCACGAGCTGAGCCTCGATCAGAAGGACTCAGGCCCCCGAGCGACATCGGGCAAGCGGTCTTCCGTACGCCACATTTCCCCAATCCGCCCGTCGGACGGCGATTCAGCGCTGGACTCTTCCCTTTTCGCTCGCCGCTACTGAGGAATCCTGACAGGCTGCACCTTCCCCGCTTGTGGGCGTGGTTTCAGCCATCGATGTATTAAGAGAGGTTTCAGGTTTCAGCGTTTTCAATGACACGCCCCCAGCGTCTCAGAGCAGAGAATACTGCTTACTTTTCCATGATTTTGAAAGCTAATTTTATATACTTGCCAGTTTTTTTAATCATTCAAATTTGGCTGGGTGGTTAGTAACACATTCTTGTGGTGTGACAAACCCAGAATGCATATTTATTTTTGCTTTACACAGACTTTAACTGAAATATATTTGGGCTGTTGGTCAGAAAAAAAAATCAAGATATTTGAAAACGTTACCTCTCGGACTCACTATTTTCTAGACGTGATTAATCAAGAAAATAATCAATAGATAATAAAACTCATCGTTGTTTGCAGCCCTACTCTTTATGTATTTTCAAATGACATGTAGAACACAAACCAATTGTCAGAAAATCCTTTGATTTTTACCTCCATGAATTTCCGTACTTGCTCCACTCTGTAGTAGATCAGCAGATGATGACTTCTAGTGTTCTCAAAAATGCTGTAATTATTGGGTAAATGTTCTTGAACATTCCAATAAATTGACGATACCTCTAGGTCTAATTTCTTCCCAAAGTTGCGTCCTTCTTGCTTTGTTTGGCTCACTCCACTCACCTCGTATTGTTCACACCATCTTTAATTATATATAATTTATTGTTTTGGGGTTTTGTTCTATCTTAATTAAAGTAAACGCAGGCTTTGACATTTACAGTAGTTTTCTCTGCACTAGTTTTTACAGCAGAGCTTCTGTGACTCGTGTTTTAAATGTTATCTCGATGAGCTTCATTAGTGTTTCAGCTGGTAGCTTTAAATTCATGCTGTACATGTTGTTCTGGAGGCTTTTTAATCCACCAGGAATCTGTCAAAGTGCTGTAGTGAATGCCATTATACCAGTGTCTCCTCGTCTCCTCATTCGGTTGTCTGTCTTGTTCAGTGTGTGTGTGCGCGCGCCCGCACATGTGCACTGTAGGAGATGGATGAGGGTAATTTCCATTGGCCCAGGCACTACTTCATCACTATAGTGTACACGCACACATACACACAAACAAACTGTATATACATACACACACACACACACACAGCCCGAGGCACTACTTTATCACTATAAGAAACAAACACAGGGTTTTAAATCAAAGGCTGATTGCATTATACCTCTATACATGTCACACACACACACACACACACACACACACACATACAGAAATACGTAGTCTTGTGTCCATATACACAAACACACATAGACGCTCGCACTCTCACAAGTGAAATGTGCATGGACTCTCAGGACTGGCAGCCACAAGGTGAAACATACGGCCTATACAAGGCTACAAGGTCACAGAAACAGAAACACACAGGTGCACACACTCCAACAGACAGTGAGGGGATGAAAAGAGTTTCAGTAGATCTTTATATTTTAGTTTCTTTTTTTTCATGTGCATCAGTCTCATTGTCAGTTTTGTGAAATTTAAGTCACACTTTATATATATAAAAAAAAAAATGTTTCTATAGTTAAAGCAAGACTGTATTGTACTAAAGTTGTGTATTTATGGTTAAATCATCTTTGTGAGATTAATTTGTCCTTTCTTTAGGACAAGTCTTTTTTTCATATTCCCACTATTCACTATTATGCTAATTCCCTGATTGCATGTCTCTATGCTAATGACACCAGTTAAATTAGGAGTCTCTGTTCTGTGAAGGACACGCAGATGGGTGAGTGTGTCAGTGGAGAGCGAGAGCATGTAGGTATATGCAAACACAATGAGCTGTAGATGACCGGCTAGCATCACCTGTGTTGGTGTTCTACTTAGAAGTTGTTGTTTGATATATGATTTATTTAAAAGTCACAGAATATACAATTATGGCTCACAGGAATCAGAATAAAGGTCAGGCTAATCACTCAAGTTACAATCATCAAAGTTACCAGTTACATCCTGAACAAATTCTTATTTATTTGGCATCTGGAAATTGGTTGTTGGGACTTATTACATATTGTTATGTATCAGATTGCCAAGTTAGCTCTTTGCTTTGGCTTCTGTAGTAAACACAGATCTGTGAATCACGGCAGGTTTTCATGTAATACCACAGTAGAAAACTGGCAGACAGACCGTGTTCATGGATGTCTCCCCTCTGATTCACTGCAGTTTGCAGGTGTGTATATTTTCACTTTTGGTTGGCACAGAATATATTTCTGTGTTGACGGCATATTTATTCAGCAGAATCGAGTCTGAACAATAATTTGAAGCTAGACTAGAGTTATGTTCAGAAAAAAACACAAAGATTGTAAAGACCTGTATGAAAGAAATGCTAAGCACGCAGGTAATGTATGGAAGGCCAATTTTTTTGTTATTCATTCATAGGTGAAGCCGGCTTACCTTGCACGGCAGCTGGATTCTCGTGATGTCACAAGATCACACGAGAATCACTGGATCACATATCGCATGAAAATCCATCTTGTCAGGCTTCAAGTAATGCGTTTGTGTCCGACAAGCCAGAGCACGAACCAATCAGCGTCCTGTTAGGAGCTACTGTCGGCTACAAGCGTGGCTTAGGGCTTACAGGTGGTAGGTGTGTGAGACGCGACGCGGAGAGGCGACTGTTCGAAACAACAATGGCGGCTCCTGAAGAGGTTAGCGTAGCTGCTGCAATAGCATCAATTATATCAGAACTGGAGAGTATTTCTTCATTGAAAAAGGAGCAAAGAACGGCACTGAAGGCTTTCCTCGATGGAAAAGATATTTTTACTCTTCTCCCGACTGGCTCCGGCAAACACTTGCCAATGATGGAAGGAGGAAAATGGAGGAAAATGTTTAGAAGATGTCGGTTATAGAACAATCTCTCTCTCTCTCTCTCTCTCTCTCTCTCTCTCTCTCTCTCTCTCTCTCTCTCTCTCTCTCTCTCTCTCTTAAAAACAGCTGTAATGGGTACGGTGTCATTATTAGTGAGTATTGATTAAACAGTATCTGTGCCATAAAAACACCATTATCATTATAACATGGTCCGCTCATAACTTGCAGGAGCCCACATGTAGCGTATAAATGCACAAGCTTTTGAGGGTATAATCGTAGTGTGTAAGCATTTAGACATGCCTGAACACATGAACATGCACGCACGCACGCACGCACGCACGCACGCGCGCACGCACACACACACACACACACACACACAGGTATACACACAGATAATTGGATGAAGCCTTTGACCTATAACCTGACGGTCATCCTTGAGTGGGAGATAATTGTAGTTTTACAACCTCAGGGATTGTGTGTGTGTGTGTGAGTGTTTGTGTGTGTGCGTGTGTGTGTGTGTGTGTGTGAGTGTTTGTGTGTGTGCGTGTGTGTGTGTGTGCGTGTGTGTGTGTGTGTGTGTGTGTGTGTGTGTGTGTGTGTGTGTGTGTGTGTGTGTGTGTGTGTGTGTGTGAGTGTGTGAGTGTGTGCGCGTGTGTGTGTATGTGTTTGTGAGAATAAAACCCAATGATAGAAGAGGAGATGTGTGTGTAAAAACATTCATCAGGGTGTGTGCCTGTAATGATACAGGGGTATCTAGAGAGAAGATCATGCTAATGGACACAAGTCATAATTTATAATTTATTGTTATTGTATTGGCATGCCTTACAAAAATACAGCCATCACTTTTATTATGCTCACCCCATTTTCATTCATATTCAAAGGCTTAAAGGGATAGTTTGGATGTTTTGAAGTGGGGTTGTATGAGGTACGTATCCATAGTCAGTGTATTGCCTACAGTAGATGACGGTCGGGACGCTCCCAGTTTGGAGAAACAGACGAGAGTATCGACACGGGAGCAAAGCAATGTACTGCTGTGGACGGGGCCGGCAGAAAAACGTATTTTCGCCACCTAAAAGAAAGGCCCACCTAAAAACAATCAATATCAGCTTAAGTGTACGCTATTTTTTGAATATTTTCACCACTTTACCTTGCTGTCAGACAGCCCTTTGCAACGGGGAAATGAAGCCGTTATATCCATTTATGCTCTCTTCAAAGCCACCAGACTCCATTGACAAAAACAGTAATTTTACCTTGCAGAACACGAAAGTGGCTGGTCTACCGCTGCCTCGATCGCAACGCAAGGGCATAGGTTTTGTTACCACACTGGGGGGAGGGAGGGGGCACACATATGAAGTGGGGGGTCTGGGGGTTCTTCTTTTTTATTGAAGGCAGAAAAGCTGTACATCACAATTGAAATTGATTACAAGGTGAATCAGGAAAGCCAACAAATGACATGATGAATGGAAGGGAGGGAGAACGAAAGAAAGAGGCATTCATAGTAGTAATAGTAACAGTAGTAGTAGTAGTAAAAATCTGGTATCCCAGAGATTTAAAAAAATATATAAATCATTAATATATTGATCTGTGTGGTAAAGTATCATAAAATACACACCAGCATACTGCAGTTGCCATGGAGATGCTCTCTGTACATCTGTCCTGCCTAACAATGCAAATAAGGTCTACTCTGAACAAAAGCCAAAACATTAAAGTGATGCATGTTATTATTTTCACACATTAAAACCAAGCATGAGCCCTGTGGTGTCTGACTGCGCTCATACAAATAAACAGCAGGCTTCGACAAACAACCTTCAGCAAAAACCCAGTGATAATGTGCAGAAAGTAGCAGATGTTTGGCTTAAAGGATGTAAAGTTGTTCCAAGCCACGGACACTTGTGTCAGTGTACCATGTCATGAGAAAATGCCAGAAGTTAAAAATGCCCAGAAGTTGAAAATTAATTGGGATGAGATCAGCAGTAGCTTGAGCGCCCCGCGACCCTCAATGATAAGCGGTACTGAAAATGTATGAGGGGGGGTGGGGGATCATCAGTTACTTGGCAACCACCAAAGTGCCAACATATTTGCCCCCAAAAACGTGCCCAAACTCTCGATTTGTATGGCCTTGGGGCTCGCTCTGTAAAACATGCAGCCGATGGCCTAATCCCAATCCACTGCTGACATATCTCTCATGAGTGTCAGAGTCTCCTGGGGGCGACATGTCAATCAAATATCCTACAATAACAGCACTGATAGCTCTCCATGTACCATTTAGATTTGCAAAGAATCCGGTTGCAGAATAGTTTGTGGTTTATTCACCCCTAATTTTTCAGAACCAACATAAATACAGTGATTTTTTTTCTGTTTCTGCTTATTGATGTTTAACAAATGATGATTTTCCATATTTGCTGCCAGATTTTATGTTTAGTGTTGGTGTAAGCCATTCAAATATTTATTTTTAGAAATACAATATGAATAGAAATTTTCCTTTTAGCAAGGCAGTTTCATTTATAAAGCACATTCTTACACAGGAGTTTTTAGACTCATCCCATTTGTGCATACTTTTTGCATTATGTGTGTTCAAAGACACACACAAATGAAGTGTTGTGGTTTGTTATAGGACATATGGGACAATTGGCATGATTGACAAAGTAAACAGTAATTAATTTAAAATCCAGTTAATATACAGGTGCATCATAGGAAGCTAACCCAGGGTTAAGGATGTAAAGGATGTTTTAGTTGTGAGACGATAGTTATGGGTGCTGCAAATGCAGAGGAAAAAAAAACCATTCAGAGCTGCTGCCTTCGGAGTAGAAGGAGGAATAGCTTTTCCGCTGGGAAACACCCTTTGATTCAGACTACGGCAGAGCAGTCAAGCAGTGAAAAACGATTTCCTATAAAGAATACTGCTCTGAAAACAATAACCTGCTCTTTTTATCTTTACCCACCCCTATTCTTCTGGTTTAACCTGCGCCCAGACACGGCTTGGCTCTTTTCGTTTTCTGAATTTCTGGCTTTCTTGTTTTATCCAACAGACCCGCTTGTTTTCTTGCTTCATTTCTTTCTTTCTTTCTTTCTTTTGTTGTTGCTGCGCAAATCAGTAGTGAGAGAAACAGAGGGAGCAAGAGATGGAGTGGAAAGAAACAGAAACTAGATCGACCTCTCCAATCATGTCTGCACGTAAGCAGCAGTGATACTGGATGATGTGCTGCAGCTGTAGGCCATACTCAGCTACGATATACTGCATAAACACCACTATCTCAGCATGTGTTTGAGATCGCATGAGTAGCATGCGTGTTGTGTTGAAAATCAGTGTTGGGTGTAACCTTTACCACTCACTGATCAAAGAACTGCTTCACATGATATTCAAAATTCAACCTTTACTGGACTGGCCAGCTTACTGTAGGAATGTGTTTACAGATGTGGTTTGAACACACACACACACACACACATACGTTTTTTCCACCAGTAATAGTAAGTGCCGTTATATACAGTGTAGCAAAGCCAGAAACATACATCCTAATGTGTGTGTGAGCGATATACAGTATGTTCCATAAATCTGCCTCCACATATGCATGCTTGTGGTCTGGATGTACAGTTTGTGTGGGAGGAGTATACTGTGTGTGTGTGGGTGTGTGTGTGTGTGCGCATATGTTTGTGCACACATGGGTGCAGCAGCTTAGGAGCTCATCAGCTGAAAATGTGCCAACTTGACAAAAACACATGTCGACTTTCTTTTCTTATTTCTCTCAGAGATGATTGGATATCAGCATGGAAATGAGTCATTAGAGAGCAAGAAGCAATCTCGTGTTCGATACACACACACACACACGCATACACCCAGGGGCTAATGGTGTGTGTGTGTGTGTGTGTGTGTGTATGAGCATGAGAAATTTGAGTTCTGTGTGCATGCACCACATAGTATTTATTGTGATATTTTTGTACACACATCTACAGTGTAGAGTTTGTGTTTGTGTCTGATTGTGTTCAGTTCATAGAAATAGAATAGGAGTAGACCGGACATTGAACTGTTTGCTGTGGTCATTTGGCTGGTTCAAAAGAAAATGGCGATGTTGTTAGTCGTTATGGTGACAACAAGCGTCAGTGGTCCAGTAAAGTGTGTCACACATTGTTGCTCCCTAAGCCAGCATTGAAGGAAGTCACAAAGCCAAATTGGCTGCAAAATTGAGACACAGTTGGTATCTGTGTAAAGCCCTGTTTCCACCGCAGGAAATTTCTTCCAGAACTAGGAACCTTTTGAAGAACTCGTTGGACGAGGGGGACTAAACGTCACAGGAGCTTTTGGTGGAAACTTGGCTTATAAGGGACAGCCGGCATGGCGGGACTACTAGCAGACACACATTATACGGCAATGCTGTTGTGTTACACGTCATTCCGGCGTGAATAAATCCCCCAGTGAGTCTGCAACTTGTCGCAATTTGGTTTATATGGCAGTAGCCCACTATGTTCTTTGCAACGGCAGCAGTACACATAAAAATGGACGCCGCTCTGCCAATCCTGCTATGTTGATTTGAATGGGAATTTCTGTTCTTCTCCTTTTCTACTACTATGGTTCAGTCTCTTTTCAGTTCACTATTTCATAACAGGATTCCAACACACACACAGGTGTGCGTGCGTGCGTGAAGGGGTTGTAGGTATATTGAGTGTTTGTGGGGTATGTGTGTCTCTGACCACACCATTGAACCAGACTACTGTTCTGAATGTATTGTTGGTCATTTTCACAGATTTATTTAAGCTCAAAGAACTGAAAAACACATTAGCATGGAGCATTGTAGAAACAGTCTACTACGGACATAGATTTTGTTGTCTGTGTTCTCGTCACTGATTGGTCGCCCATCATGGTAAAGTCGTGGTGTATCCCCTGAAAGATTTCAGTCTAAAACCTCTTGGCCTCAGAGCCACACTTTTCAAAGCGGTTGCTTGTAGACGTTTTTCCTTCTGTGGCCATCCACTCAATATTCTGCTCCATGTTTTCCCAGGGTGCACCTCTCTAATTCAGTCTGTGTGCTCTTGTTCACGCTCTTCACTAATAAGTTTACTAGCAAGTTAAACACATTTCTGCTCCTGCCTCCTTCCCTCCCTCTCCTGTATCAAGCCCTTTCTCCCTCACTCTGTCTTTTTTCCTGTCCCACCTCCCTCCATCCCTCTATCCTCTATCCCTCTATCCTCTATCCCTTACACCCTCCTGCTGCTTCCTAACTCTCTCCTTCCACCCGTGTCTTCCCATCTTATCTCTTCTTTCCCTCTCTTCCTTTTTCCTGATCCTACCCTGATCCTGTCTTTCTCTCACACACTCTCTCCGATCCCCTCCTGAGGCGGTTTGGCTGTTTTACGCTTGTTTAAACAGAGAAGGACTCTTGGGATGTGTGTGTGCTTATTTTCTTCGAAAATTAGGGGAATAATGGGCAAAAAATGCAAGGAAAGAAAAATAAAGGAGGGAGTAATTTAAAAAAAAGGACAGAAGGGACCCTTGTGTTGTCCTTTTTATCAAGTAGACCATATAAAACACTTCAGTATCGCAAGAATTCCCTGTGCTCTCCTCTCCCTCTGTCATTTTTCAGTTCTTAGATTGGCAAGTCATGGGGTTTTGGATGGTAACTTTCATTTGACATTTGCCTAATTTACAGGTCATTCAATTTGAAGAGCAATAACTTGACACGTAAATCCTAGTCTTGGGGTGGGAAGGAACAGGACCAGGTCTGAAAGCAGGAATTTAAAGACTATGTCCATGAAGAAGAGACTAAGAAGTGTTGTTATTTAGAGTTAGACAAAAATGCATTTTGGGGGCATTGTGTGTCTCTATTAAAGAGTTAACAGTAGAGAGATGACAGGAAATGAGGGAAGAGAGAGATGAGCAATATGCAACGAAGGTCTTCAGCCTTGCCCCGAACTAGGGACTTTAAGGTTCATTGTCGGCGCCTTAACCCCTTCGCCACCAGAGCGCCACAAAATATTGTTTGTTAAGAAACAAAATGTAGTGGCAGCAGGCAAAAACAAAGCCTCACAGTTAAATATTGAAGCTGACAATGACAACTTGGATGATATCAAAAATAAATACGCTGGCTTAAGCCTGAATGAATGCATGTAGCTACAGGTGTAGGGCAGGGCTCCGGGATGATAATAAGGTAAACTGCACTGTCAGCGGTGGAGTTGTTGGACACTGATTTAAATGGCACGGTGGCTCAAGCTCAGACCTCTGGCTGTAAAATCATATTGTAGATTTTTACGGTCGCTCTTGACAGGAGCTTTCTGCCTGCAGCGTCACACATCCATCAGCCTTTCAGCACACACACGGTGCACTCTGTGGCAGCAGGTGCACACAGGACAGTTAGCTGACTGCTCCTGAGGGGTCACCTCACCCGGACACAACCTCTGTCACCCAGACACAAACCAGTGGCTGCACTGCTGACAGGCAGCCTTTTATTCAGCCTCTACTCAGTTAATGGAGAGGGAAACAGAACCAACAGGTCATGGCTACCTGTTTACCACATTTATGGAAATTTAAATTCACATTACAGATAAAAATGCATCTTTATGGAGTGTTAGTGTGGGCAGAGAGCGTGTTTAAGACAATATATACATGTGTGCTATGTCTAGTGATGTTTGGCATTTCAGGCCATCAGCATCATAGAAATTTTCCTTGATGTGATTGCTACCAGTATTTTGTGTCGGTGATGATAGGGTATTTTTGACATGCGTTCTATAACTACATGAACTGTCTTATATAGAATTAATCCCCCTTATTGTGATTGCCCTCATATACTGTATACTACACATAGATTGTGAGGAAACTAAAGAACAATTCAGGTAAGAAATAAAGGTCAAAGAGCTCTTTGTGAAAATTAGTCAAAATATCCTTTAAACCTGCAATAACAGATTTTTTTCGGCACTTAACAAGCCTACTACTTTACCTATTTACACACCGCGCAAATATGGAGCAACACTAGCATTCATTTGGAGTTACGTTCTGGCCACTTGATGAATATAAGTTCAATATTCATTATTCGCTTTAAGATGAAATGTGATCATGTGCATGTTTTGGAAGTATGGCCCAATTAGATAGACAGTAAAGTAAACAAAAATGGTAGCGAGACCCTAGACTGTATATAAGAAGTGGACATAGTCACTGTGACGTCACCCATTGGTTTGTGGACTGTCGTTTTGAAGCCTTGAGTTTGGCATTTTGGCCGTTGCCATCGTGGTGTTTTGCAACCAGAAGTGAGACAAGAGTAGGGCTGTCTCGAATACCATTTTTTGGGGTTTCGAAGCTTCAGTGAGAAATATTCGAAGGTACTCGAAGCTTGGCAGTGCGGCACGGTGCGGCGCAGCGGGCTGACATGTTCTTTCTATCTATCTGACTCCATCTCCCCCAAGTTACAATTAACTTTCATGAACAGAAAACACTATGTGAAAGGGTTAAAGTTTTATGACGAAAACATGGACAACTCCCAGACCGGAAAACACCGTGCTAGCAACCCATCAATCACAAGGTAGCCACGCCCTAAAGCATACCCTGCTTTATGGTCTATTTGACTCTAAATGGGACCATCATTTACTAAATGAACATCATGCTGTATTGAAGAAGACTTGAAACTAGCGATTGAGACCATAAACTCATGTTTACAATGTTTCCTGAGGTAATAAATCCAGTGAGAAGTAGGGTCATTTTCTCATAGACTTCTATACAATCAGACTTCTTTTTGCCACTAGAGGAGTTGCCTCCTGTTGGCTATTAGAAGTTTAAGGCACTTCTGCATCGGCTTCACTTCTCAGACCCAGATGAGCCCACTGATAGAAACAGAGAGAGATTAGTAATTATGATTAAAGCTAAAAAAGTGTGTTTTGGTGTGTATGTATGTGCATGCAACAGTGTGAGTAGATGACGTTTAGCCTCGTTTTCTTTTTCTCATATTTCCTCAGTAATTCTGTAGATGTTTGTCTGCCTGTCTATTGAGAGATGAAAGAACCGCGGTTAGGTCATAAATACTTTATGAAAGCATTAATAGTGCACACACGCCACACACAGATGCAGCCTTTGATTGTGTCTGATGGCCTTTGTAGTGTTTTCCAGATTGACAGTAATTGAACCGATTCCAGCAACATTAAAGACATAAACCATCCAGTCCCAAGTTTTTTGAACTGACATGACAGGACAAAGCAAACTAATCCAGTTCCTCCGATATGAGATGACAGGACCTCCCGCTCCCCACCGTCCCAAACCCCCAACCATCCACTTAGAGATGTGCCACCCGTATATGTTTCCAAAATGTCACTGGAATCATTTTGATGTGCCCCTCCCTCGCTGCATAATTAATGTCAGCACACACATTCACAGCGTAGTCCTGTGCAGCTGGAGTTTACTGTGAGCACTCAGGTTACTCTCGTTCTCACTCTCACTGTTCTCTGGTCTTGTCTTGTAGCGGTGATGGATGGACAAGTTTTTGATTTAATCACATCCATCCTCATCTTCGCAGTAAATGTAGTGCAGGTTGCATTTATTAGATGCTTCCCATATCCATATTTTCATTTTGACAAAGATCAAGACCAAGAGAATGACGGAGAGCGACAGTCGGTAGACCAACAGCTGGTGTTAGACGATAAAGACAAGTAGTGGGCACACTAACAATGCACATTACAGTCTTTATAATATGTTTTGTCTCGGACAAATAAGACAGCTTTTGCTGGTTTTACAAACAGAAACGTTTGAATATTTTGGGATTTGCTTTTGGAGGTTTGATGTTGAAGTTATGGAATTAACAGATTCATTACAGAGTTGACGTAATCCATTTAACTAAAAACCACAAGTTAAATATTTCTCTTTTTGGTAGAATTGAAGTATTGAATTCAATATATTTATCTATGTGTCTATGTAACAGCTATTTGGTGTTTATTCACCAAATAGTGAATAGTGTTTTCAGAACTGACAGTATGAAGTCCAAAATCTATCATCGGTGTGAAAAGTGACATTTTTAGTTTTTTATTCCCCCTCAGAAGATGACATTTTGGAGACAGGGTGTTTTTGATCTTTTTTTTTTTCATTTTCCACATCACAGGCTGCTCACCACGCCCTGCACTCATTCGCCTGTCTTTGTTCCTCTATCTCACATTCATCATTTCTACACATTTCATCCAAATCTAATCAGCAGAAATATTCTGTGTGACAGGCAGAAAAATAAATGAGCAAACAAATGAATGGATGTGGGGACAGACGTTTTCTGCACCGTCTCGAAGAAAAGCCTTCTAGACAAAATGCACGCTGTGGTATCTTTTATACTGATGCAGTAATTGTGTAATTTGCCACAGTGGGTATGGCAGTAGCTGAATCATAATCCGCATTAAGAACCTGCTGTTAAGAATTTCTGCTTTATTATTTGCTGAAGAGCTCCTTTCATTTCATTTTGTGGAATACAAATCAGTCACTCAAGATGGACAGAAAGTAGTCCTCCAGACACGGTAACATCTCTCCCTCACTGGTTGCTCCTCAGTGGCTCTTCACCACCTGAGTGTCGCCTCATCTGAACCCACGCTGGCAGCTGTGGAGGACTCTCTTTATTAATGGGGAGGTTATAAATAAACAGGTCAACAGTGGGAGACGCTTAACATCTCTCATGAAGTAGAAAACAGCCATCACCATGGTTACTGATGGATGATATGTTCGCACAGCTTTGGTGTTATATTATGTGCTGTTTCTCTTCAAATGCATAACACCTCCAGAGCAGTGAGCTTTTCCTATAGGCAAAATCATTCTGAGCTCATTTTTAAAAGATAAATACAATAGATGAAAATAATTGATATGTTTAGGTTCGGGCTGTCAATTGATTAAAATCACGATTACTCTAATGATTGTCCATAGTTAATCGCAAATTAATCACACATTTTTTATCTGTTCAAAATGTACTTTAAAGGGAGATTTGTCAAGTATTTGATACTCTTATCAACATGGGAGTGGACAAATGCTTTATGTAAATGTACACTCACCGGCCACTTTATTAGGCCCACCTGTTCAATTGCTTGTTAACACAGATAGCTAATCAGCCAATCACATGGCAGCAACTCAATGCATTTAGGCATCTAGACGTGGTGAAGACGACTTGCTGAAGTTCAAACCGAGCATCAGAATGGGGAAGAAAGGGGATTTAAGTGACTTTGAACGTGGCATGGTTGTTGGTGCGAGACGGGCTGGTCTGAGTATTTAAAAAACTGCTGATCTACTGGGATTTTCACGCACAACCATCTCTAGGGTTTACAGAGAATGGTCCGAAAAAGAGAACATATCCAGTGAGCGGCAGTTGTGTGGACGGAAATGCCTTGTTGATGTCAGAGGTCAGAGGAGAATGGGCAGAGTGGTTCGAGATGATAGAAAGGCAGCAGTAACTCAAATAACCACTCGTTACAACCAAGGTATGCCATCTCTAAACGCACAACACGTCGAACCTTGAAGCAGATGGGCTACAGCAGCAGAAGACCACACGGTACTAGCAAGGTGTACCTAATAAAGTGGCCGGTGTGTGTATGTATTTATTTATTATTGGAAATCAATTAACAACATAAAACAATGACAAATATTGTCCAGAAACCCTCACAGGTACTGAATTTAGCATAAAAAACATGCTCAAATCATAACATGGCAAACTCAAGCCCAGACAGTGGCGGTGGTGGCGGTGGTGGCGGTGGTGGCGGCGGTGGGTACGTAATGTAATTGGTATACGCCCGACCACTGTGTAAGACCGGTAACACCGACTACCGCGACAAGCCTAGTAGGGAGTGAGGGAAAGAAGAAAGGAAGCTTTGGGAGGCAGATAGAAACATACAGGAATTGATTCATGAGATTCATTTTTGTGTACCATTTGTGTAAAGCAGGGAGGCCTGCTTATACACGTGTGTATGTGTTTGTGTGTGTTTTTAGGATGCAAAAGGCGTCCACCAGCCGGCTCTGCAGATGTGGATGTTCTGCTAGATTGATTCTCATCCCCTGAGAGAGAGTTGCTGTGTGTGTGTCTGTGTGTGTGTGACAGAGAGAGATCTGTGCCCAGCTGAGTGCCCTACCACTGTTTGTTTAAATTTGCTCTACACTTCATCACCCCCCTCCCTCTTCTCACAACCACCCTTTCTGTTCTCTCTGCACGGCCGTCCCTTCATCCCCACTGTCACTAACCAATGCTGCATTTTCCTAATAAGGTGAAAACTGTGGGGGATTCAAATACTCCTTTTCATACAGGAGACAAAATAGATTAATAAATATAAAAAAAAGATGCTTAAGTTTCAGCTACAGTTTTCTTTGCTCTCTCTTACTCACCAACTTGTGTGATCGCCCACCAATTGGAAGGTCGGTGGTTCGATCCCCGCCTCCTCCAGCCTCCATGTCAAAGTGTCCTTGAGCAAGATACTGAACCCCAAACTGCTCCCAATGGCACAGCCTAGAAAGGCGCTATATCAATGCAAATCTATGATGTTGTAGATGTAGCCGCTAAACAGGCTGCAACATAATCTCTCAGGGCAATTCAGCGCCGCTGTACGTTACTAAAAGTGCTTGTTTTTGCCACTGACGGGCTCAGATTGTTGAAATCATTGCAATATTCAGCCATGACATTACAAATCTTTTAGATAACACTAAGCTATGCTTTCTGTACTCCAACTTAACAAACT
Organism: Sebastes fasciatus; assembly: GCF_043250625.1. Classification (NCBI taxonomy): domain Eukaryota; kingdom Metazoa; phylum Chordata; class Actinopteri; order Perciformes; family Sebastidae; genus Sebastes; species Sebastes fasciatus. Next base: position 18,456,021 of record NC_133796.1, on the reverse strand, counting down.
CTGACAACACCGGCACTCCACTCTCCACTCTCACTCACGTTTCCACCGTTGTCTTCCGGCAACACGTCACATGACACAATAACAAACGGAAAGCGAAAGGTAAGAAAAAGGTTTAACTTATCTGTAGGGTCCCGTCCATAATGTTTTCAGACACTTATAATAACAATCTGAGCCTGTCAGTTGCAAAAAACAGCACTTTTAATGGACGTTAACCGACGGTGAGGAATTGCTCCGAGTGATTACATTACAGCTCGTTTAGCGGCTGGTGGCTGCAGCGTTCTCCCTCAATACTGGACCAGTTTCATTTCAAAAACTGTCGTCCCCATTCGTTACTTAGACACAAAACCATGGGAAAATAGGGTCTGGGTTGAAAAATACCAAAGTTATCCTTTAAGTGTTGTTCTATCTTGATGTATTGTATTTCATATGCAACATATTGCCTTATTATATGATGTGTCTGTTTCTCCCACTTTAATACATGCTTTATGGCAAAGATGATGGATGACTGTGAGAGCAACTGAATAACAATGAAGTGTGTGTAAATGTGTGTGAGATGAAGAAAGAAAGATTTGTGTGTGTGAGAAAGATTTTGCGTATTCATACGCGTTAGTGTGTGTGTCTCAGTGTTTTTCTATGTAATCACGTTCCCTCCCGTCGGATTTATAATGAATAAGTTGAGGAAAAAGCCTCATTTCCCACGAGGCCCGGCTCTTATGGTGTTTATTACCACTGCAGATTGAAATCCAATCATTTAGCTGAGTTCTGGTTCTGGTGTGAATATCAGCAGGATGGGAAACATCTGTCTTTGCCTCCCTCTCTGCATACCTCTGTCTGCCTCTTTAGCTGACAGTCTGAATACTAATGTTACTAAAGTTACAGTTATTTACCTACTTCCTTTGACCCCATGCAGAGATACACACATACACACCACGACCACCGACACGCACACACACACACACTTGTTTACCAGCACCAGCTCGCTAATTGACAAATCAAAGACTTTTTCTATGCTTTCTTTTTTTTGCTTTCACTTCTTTGTTATTACTTATTTTATGTTTTAGTGTGTTTATTGCTGTTTTCCCTTTCATCATCTCTCCCTGTCTCTCTCTTTTAAACAACTTCTTCAAGCATTTAGTTATTCAAACCGTCTCTGTTAGTTGAAAGAAACAAACCATCTCTCCCCCTCCTTTGAAATCTCTCCTTCATTAATTTGTTTCTGAAATATGTCCTTTAAATCATGCAGACCACCCTGGTGCATTGTGGGAGGTTTATATACACAAGTGTTAAAAGCATATCCAGTGTTTAGATTTATGATGAAGTTAAAGTGAGTGTAAGTTTTAGTTGTGCCTTGTAGATTTAGAAGGAAAGATCCTTGACTCAATGTTAATTATTAGTATTTTACCCATACGTGTTGGGTTGATTTGCTCGTGCTTGTGTTTGAAACAGGGTGTAAGGATTTGGATACATTTGAATATTTCAGTACTTGATTTGTTTCAAAATAAAATGCTCTTAAAAGTATATACATTTAATTTGATAACCTTACATTGTGACATTGAGGAGAGGCCAAGAATAACAAGACTAAAAGTCTTTGCACACCAAATCCATATTTTTCGTATGCGTTTTTTAATCCGTAATCCTAGCACACTGAGTCCGACCTGTTTTATTATTCTATTGGTTGCGAAAATTCGCAATAGAAGACAAAACTGAATTAGTTAGTGGGTGCAATGGATAGTGCTAGCCCCAATGGGGCTAATGAATGAATGACATTAGCAAGAAGCTATCGTTTAGCTGCCTAGATCACAATCACTACAGTCTAATCTTCCATACATCCTTTGTTTTGCAACCGTCCTCGACTCTGTTCTGCAATCACCTGCCACAATCTATCTTTAAATTCTCCATCTCTATATTCTTTACATTGTTTGTTGTACGGTGCTTTGTGCTGGGAGACGAATGAATGAAGTGAATCAGCTTACCAGATGCCATTTCGAATGATTTCATATGAGAGGTCAAACAACTTTGACGGATGCAAAACAACGCAGAAAATCAAACCTGTTCCGAAAGCTTTAATGACGGACGAAGGTTTCGGAGTCAGTGGGTAAATGTGATTGACATGGCGTGAGGTCATATTTATTATTAAATGTGAGACAATTCCGAACATAAAATAAGGACTTGGTGTGCAAAAGCCTTAAGAGTCCACTTTTTATTTAATTAGGAAGGTTGTGATAATATTGGCTACTGTTTGTACCATTTGGTCAGTTTCTATCTATGAAAAGGAAGGTTAGATCCTAATAAATCAGCCCCTTCTCTCCTCTAATTATACTGAGATTGACAGGTCACTAGGTTTTGTGGGCTGTAGGTGTTTGCAATGACTTCATTACCATCAAAACCAAATTGTCATTATTCTTTGGTCATCACTCTGTGATAGAAAGACTTGTAAATGTTTACATCTGTTCATTTAAGTGAAGATGTGAAAAAATAATGTAATTATACTAACATTTAAGCTCATATTCAACTATATACCTTTATATTTATGCAGAATCACAATTTACGCTGTCTAATTAAGAGAAAATAATTCATGCAGGTTATCATAAAGTTTGAAATCATGTTTATACCTGTAACTAGTTTAAGTAAACAGCAGCTTTACAGTCTATATAATTGTGTTTTAAATTGTGTTTTGGCAAAATTTTTAATGCAAATCCATTTTTTCCGTAAGATTTGTTTAATCTGATACACCTCTCTTTATTTTCTCCGTCTTTCATCTCTCAAACATTGATTAAGCTGAAGGTGGTAAATAACTTTCATATCAGCTCTAATTGCACGGCGTTTCCTTTTTCCATCTGTCTCTTCAGTTTAGTTTTCAAGGAAAACTGTCTTTCAACATTTACCCTCAAATGTTTTCGCTTTCTTATTTTCACAGGCCTTGAGGGTAACTAAAATCACTGCACACGATCACTGATACAACAGTCTGCTGAAAATATTACAGACATGTATTTTATTTCAAAACGTTTTTTTTCCTTTATAAAGAAAGACAAAAAAATAACCAGGTGGTAATTTTACTCAATAAAATCCCTTTACATCTCAAAAGCAAAACCCTCGAATGTCATGTTTCAGTTGCAGTGCCAGTGGGGTTCTGCAGGTGCCACAGATATGTAAAAATGTTCAGAACATATGATGAAAGGTATTGTTGGTTCCCTGAGGCAATTTAACAAATCATCTCTCTCTCTCGTCTCCACTTTTTTATCCTCTTTCTCTCCTTTAGGTGACGTGTAATTGTTTCACCATCAGTGACGGAGAGCTGCGAGAGATTGGAGTCGGGCTGTATCCTAGGTAACACACACACACACACACACACACAAAGGGCAACGTGTGAAGCATACACATCTAAAAAGCATCATTAATTTCAATCTAGCTCATAAACAATGTTAGATGTTGCCTCTCTCTCTCTCTCTCACTTGTACACTAAAAATGCCACCAAATTTAAATGTAGCTCTTGAGTTACCTGCCAGATCACCGCACCCCAGCCGACCACGCCCATCCTCTACGTGCTCAATTTCAAAGCCATCCCCACCCCCCTCGCCATTTCCCTGACAGTTCTTTGAAGTCGGAGGAAGAAGGGAGGAAGGGAAGTGATTTTTTTTGTTGTGAGGCGAAAAAGTTGAAAATAAATGTTGACAGAATATTATAACGCTGTTTGGGGAAGATGGGGGGGGGGACGCAGAGAGAAGCGAGAACGCATGGAGAAACACGAGATTTGACTCCAACTGATATGTGATTCTTGTCTGGCATGTGGAAGTGAAACACACTCACAGAGCGAGGCGGTATGCACTGTAATCCCTGTATTGAGTCCTGGGTGAATGGGGTGGGATTTGGCCTGTCGTTGCACATGTTGTTAGAGTTAGAGCTACACACACGGACACACACGCACACACACGCACACACACGCTGCAGGTATCTCAGCCGGTTTATCTGGCCGGTGTTGAGATGTCAGATGGTCACAGTGGCTTTACCAAAGCTCAGCCAGACCGCGTGTGTCTGTGTCAGTGTGTGACGGCGATTTGTGTCTTAACTCATCCATAAATGATGGGCCCTTTCGCAGGATGGTCCCCTGCCTATTCATATTTTGGGTTGCCTAGCAACAACTGGGTTTGCTGAAAAGAGAGGGGGGATTACTGTGGTGAGGCTACACACCTCTGTTCACACCATCACTTTTCTGTTCATTTTTCTTTTTCTACTGTATGTCAAAAACTATTTTTTCTCATTTGCTGACTTTCTCATTCTCCTCTCTGTCTGTCTACCGGATATACCGGATTATCACAACTCTTCAAAAGTAAATTACAAAAGGCCCAAAATACATTGATATAGGTTATATTAAAAGTTCACCCACGTACACAACTCGATCCTGCACATTTTAAAGAGCTTAACCTTGTTGACGGTGGAAAAAAGGATTTACATGAAGATGCTGCTCACTTACAAAATTGTTAAAAATATGGAACCAAAGTACTTAATTATTTCTCATTACTAAGAGAAACTCACTACTAATTTACTTAACAAGAGGTAGCTTGACAGACTTGAAACCTTTTCGATTCAACAGCCCAATGGGCCTTTCACACAGAGCGCGGTTTGCACTGCGCTCGCCGCTGGGTTCACCGCTGGGTTCACCGCTGGGTTCACCGCTGGGTTCACCGCACTTCACAGTGCACTGCGAGCGTGGTGGAGTGCGCAGCGAAAAGCCATTGTTGCGCGGCACAAGCCATTGGAAATGATGGTTTTAAGAGCACAGTTGCCGCGTTCTGTGTGAAAGGCCCATAATGGGCAAAACCACATTTCTCTACAGTGCAGCAGTTCAGTGGAATAATCTGCCCACAAATGTGAAACTGAGTATTTCACAGAGCACAATTAAAGTGGCCTTAAAGAAATTGTTACAAAGTACCATGTAGCACCTTTAATGATCAACATAATAAGAGCCATTGCGATATGATTTGCAATATTAGAGGGAATGATCATTTTCACCTCATTATTCTCATTTTCATTAAAAAAAAACTATTAAAATGATTCTGGTGTGATTTTTGCGGGGATCTGTACCAAACAAAGATGTTTTCTTAAGTCTGTAGAATATGATGTGTGTGGCCAGGACATCTCTGCAGAACCACAATTTTTAATTTAAAATGGTATTTTTATGCACATTTTTCCTTTAACAAATATTGTGATTTTAACAAATCCTGCGATTTGAAAATTGCAGTAGGCCATATTGCGGCAAAATTTGGATTAATTGTGCAGCCCTATTTTTTAATAATGAAATAAATGAAATCAATCAATTAACTCCGTCTTCCTCTCTGCTAATCAGCCTATTGAAAATATGATGTAAAATCTCATCCTCTGAGGTCTTTATCAGGAGCAACATGATTCACAGTTGGATTGATAACAGTCGTACTTTCATATCAACTCAGAGTGACTTAAACCCGTGTGTAGCCACGGCCAAATCCTCACGGAGATGCACTGAAATGAAAACAGGAGGAAGAGATGAGCTGACAATATGATACAAACACCCGAGAGATGTTTATTGGTTGCACACAGTTCAAAGGTGTCAGGCGAGAGTTTTTGTTTGTATCAACTAAAAGAGTTTTTATTAGACGAGGTCGCGGGTGCAAGCGGCCGAAATGGGTTTCCTCAGGAGGGTGGCTGGCGTCTCCCTTAGAGATAGGGTAAGAAGCTCAGTCATCCGTGAGGGACTCGGAGTAGAGTCCTTGCTCCTTTGCGTCGAAAGGAGCCAGTTGAGGTGGTTCGGGCATCTAGCACGGATGCCTCCTGGGCGCCTCCCTTGGGAGGTGTTCCAGGCACGACCAGCTGGGAGGAGACCACGGGGAAGACCCAGGACTAGGTGGAGAGATTATATCTCTACTCTGGCCTGGGAACGCCTCGGGATCCCCCAGTCAGAGCTGGTTAATGTGGCCCGGGAAAGGGAAGTTTGGGGTCCCCTGCTGGAGCTGTTGCCCCCGCGACCCGATCCCGGATAAGCGGTTGAAGATGGATGGATGGATAGTCTCAGGTCCACTGGAGACTGTAACGCTGTGGTGTGAATGCAGGTTCAGAGGTTCACAGCTCTCACCATTTTAAACAGAATCTTGGTCCTGAAATGGTCAAATCTAAATATACTGAATATCAGTAGTTGATTACACACAGGTGATTATCATGTGAAAGGTTTGCACTTAGGGCTGGATGATAATTCAATATAATGATTTATCGTCTTTCAATGGAATCATATCGTGATTAAATCATATATGGAGATATTATTACACAATTACATCGTCTAAACTGATAACAAGCACACACTAACTCAAATTTCTAAGATAAATCTGAATTGATAACAATTCTGCATATGGTAATACCCTGGTGTAGCAAAATCAAACTATTATCTTAATCTGATTACTCTGTATTTGTGTGCATTCATGTAAACATAGTCAGTGTATATATGGAAATATATATATATATTTTTTTTTTCTATAATTTCACTTGAAACCATTATCTTCATTTTGCACTTAAGTTCTTAATTAAATGAGAAAATACTCTTTTCATTTGTCAAGTATTTATATCACACAGGAGCATACAAAATAGGCTTTACCATGGTTGTTATTACCATGGTGGTTATTCCACATAGACTGCTTATTTATTAATTTACCAGAAAACATCTTTATCAAGAATAGAAATTACCGATATACGCGATAGAAGATTTTGGCCATATTGCCCTGCCCTATTTGCGCTACATTCAGTTTTAATTTTTAGTGCTATTTAATTGATATCTGCAGCTTTAAAAGTCTTATTGATAACATTTTTATGTAGACGAATATTTAAAAAAAATAGTACATCTACTGAGCCTTTAGAAAGGTGCTGAAAAGTATGACATTATCTGAAAAAAATCATTATGATTGTGAATTAATCATTTTAAAATGAACGTTTTGTTTATCTCTGTGGAAGATATCTGATGTTTAGTTCCCACTTCTAACAAGGCTTGTGAGCCAATAGTAGAATAACGTTGGTATCACGTGGTATCTCTGGGTCGTCATTCAGTGTGGAAAAAACGGATGAATGTCTGAGATTGACGGTAAGTGCCCGGCAACGACTTGTTGTGAAGTAAATGCAATGGAACGGGGGAGGGAGAATGTCACATCTAGTGACTGAATGTTATCAATGTTATCAATAGCACCTTTAATACAGTAGTGAACCACTTCTGCACAACAAAGACACACTGAGAATCTCTCTCTGAAAAAAATAAAGACGCAGGAAACATTAACGCAGAGAGGAAAGTATTTAACCCCTTCTTTCATTAAATATCATCAGTGATTGGCCCTCTTCTGTCTCCACTCATGTGATATTTGGCTCTCTATCCTGCTGCGTTCAGAAAACAGTTAGTTTCTGTTAGTGTGAGCAGATATTGTTAATGTGAGATGTGGTTTAGTTAATTAATCTAATTAGTATGCTAATGAGCTGCTCTCCATCAGATGAAAGCAGCGTTTGGAGGGCTTGATTTCTAGTTGATATTCAACCCGTAACTTCTCCACTGTAGAACAAAGCCAGGGGGTTACTGATGGTTTTACAAAGGCTCAACACACACACATACACACACACAGTCTTTATCTCTTGCACCCATTGTTTAGCTCTATGAATATGATAAACGACAACAGCAGTAATGGAGGGGGTCATAAAAACAGACAAACCTCTTCAGTATTTTTTCCAGCCACGTGTGCAGTGACAGTAAACTTATTTTTATGGGTCAGGGAGGTTTTAAAATACTTTAATAATAATAAAAAAGGAAGCCACAGCATTCACAACAATTACAGTGTCGACACGGGAAAGATCAAGCACAGACTTTACAATATAGTAAAATCACCACCATTCAGTATAGTTACATGCTTTTTGTTTTTAAGTCTTTCAGTCATTTTTACAATTCATGAAGCGTAGGCCACATATAAAACAACGATTATAAGAGTGATACACTCAGTTGCCAGTTTATTAGGTACACCTAGCTAAGACTAGCAGTCTTATACAACAGTCCTGCAATAAATCCTACTTTCATGGAGGTTAAATTATGTTTTGTAATAATAATAATGTTGTATACTGTATGTTCGGAAGTGTTGATTCAACTGTCAAAGACATCATTCATTGAAAATCATACAATTAAAGTCTATTACTACTCGTTAGGTCATGTTGTGACAGCAGGCATATATAAATGTTTTAGCCAACGAAAAACTGAATTTGATGAATCCAGCCTCTCTCCCATTAAATACCTTTTACAGATAAATGATTCCTCCTTGTGTTGCAGTACATCCTGCCCCAACAATTTTCTCATTATGATCAAGCCCCCAGGAAGAGCGATGGTCTCTGAAGCAAATTTTACATAGTGGCCAAACGGTGGAATTACAAACTTCCGTGTCCGTCACGTGATGCCATTGGGCCCAAAAATACTTTTCCCCATAGACTTACTTTGGGAAAGAGATATCTGGAAATCAGCTGATAATGTTTTTTTAAGGTAATGTCCCAAATGCTTCGACCATTGCCATGGTAATCAATATCCAAATCAGTATTCGAATGCTTCGTTTTTTTTTCTTTTTAATATAAGTACATAATAAGAAAGTATAAATCCCCAAATAGCCCATGAAATAAGAAAAAATCCCACAACATTATTCATATTCAACATGAATTACTATTAGTTATTCTCAGACGGATATCGCTGTTTGTTGTGTGTAGAAGTGTGTGGGTGTACAGTAGTGTGTAAGCGGCACTGAAACGGGGGAGATGGAGACAGACAGCCTGCTGCGAAGCTTCGAATACCTTCAAATATTTCTCAAAAAATGGTATTCGGGACAGCCCTACTTCCCAGTTCAAACACTTGAATAGCCCTTATTTAAATCAATAGGTCTTAAAAGTTGTAAAAAGCACTAATAGCTGAATCCAGAGTTATTTCCCTTCCTCCGTTCATGTGAATGAGCCCCAGACCGAGGCTGGAGCGAGGGCTGGGAGGCTGAATTGAAGGAAAATGCTACTGCGCCTGCTCTATGGGCCCAATGGATGCGGGAGATCGTGGTAATTTTATACTCGTAAGTCAAGTTTTTTGCTTCATGCATCACTGAGCAACTTTCATAGGAATGAACGGGGCCCCGCCTCCAACGCTGTATCCAGTTCTCTTTAGTTACACTGTGCGAAACACATCATACTTGCACATATGTTCTAACATTGTCTCAAAATGCTGTTTCATTATGGTTTTAATAAAACCCAGTATGGTAATACTGGTAATATTAAACGTAAGGGAAGAAGCCATTAATGCGTTCAATCAGAGTGTAAATAAAAACAATAATATGTGGCATCAGTGTTATGATGCAGAGACTGTCAGTCAGTGTGCGTGTCGATGAGTAGGAGGATTGACTGTATCTATTTTAAATTTGGGAAATGAGTCTTTGTTGTGACAGAAGTGGAGTACCCATCGTTTCCTGATTTATTTGTGAATATGTGTCTGAGAGAGAGATAGAGAGAGAGAGAGAGACGGAGAGAGAGAGAGAGGCCGATAGAGCAGCAGAATATGAAGAGTGACATTTGTTATGACAGAAGCAGAGTACTCATTTTGTCATACTGTGCAGGGAATTATCTGCGTTTGTATGTGTGTCCACGTGTGTGTAACTTGTCGTCTGAGGTTCATTTGAGCGACTCCGTCTTAACCTATATGTGCAGGATTCACATTATGAGACGCCATGCTGCCAGATGATATTTAACCCCCTGGAAGCACCTTGGGTATAGGGATAACACGTATAGTATCCTACAGCTGTCACACTAAACTGGCTGATAGATGGATGGTGATCTTGAGGGAGAAGTGTCACTCAACATGTGTTTTATCTCTCATGAATATGTCGGAACAAATTACCATTTCAGTCAACATTGGTCTCAGTGATTTGAGAAACCCCTGAACAGTTGGACACGTGGCAGTTGGTGGCTCAGCAGGATGAGGCTCTAGTTGTATTTCCTCGACATGTATCATGTGCTCTCTGGCTTTCTGTGGAAGTTAAACATTTAACCACAGATACAATTCTCTCTCCCATTTCTCCTCCCTCCTCTCTCCCCTCCTCCCTCCTCTCCTCATCATCTTGTTTGCTCTCTCCCAGTTTATCTCTGCTAAACCATGACTGTAGGCCAAACTGTGTGATGGTGTTTGTGGGAACAAAACTGCAGCTCAGAGCTGTTCGGGATATCAACCCTGAAGAGGAGGTACGAGCAAGGGAAAAAAAAAAAAATACTCACACTTCATCTTCACAACATTAACAACATGGACTATGACTCTGATTTTATCGACTGCCTCTGCTTTTATGTCCGTGTTCTTTATGAGCAATATTTATTGAATGTTTTTTATTTGCTGCTGTTATTGATGGAGGAGCCAACGCCTCAGGCTGTTTTGAATGAAACATAATCTGAAACTGAGAGCCATATTTTACATGGACATAAAATCACTTTGGGTATTATGTGAATTTTATCGTTCAAGTAATAATAAATGTTGATGGAAGGAACAATAAACCTAATGGTATTAGAGCAATCCTAAAAAATGTAGCCAAGTGAAATATCACTGCAGGATGACACGTCCCAACTTGGCAGCGTCTTGCCTCATTTTCCATACTTCACCATCCCTCCTGACTATGTAATGAGACGCATCCATGCCATCTGGAAGATAGACACACACATATACACACACACACTTTACTCCTACAGTATCTCTTTCCACTATACACAGTCTACACAATTTAGATTCCAAATTATTTATCTTCCTGCACTTAACTGCATTTATCTATTATCTATAGTAGAGCAAAAAAGCAAACTAAACTGTTCTCTGTTTCCAGCTGACTATATGTTACATTGAGACGTTGTCATTGACTGAAGATCGACAGAGACAGCTGGAGGACCAATACCATTTTACATGCCGCTGCCAGCATTGTGACTCTCAAGACAAAGTAAGACGCACACAAATTACATCGTCACATTCACTTCTGATTTTTCAGGGTTTCGAATATTTACATAATTGTCATTTATTTCCATACATTAACTATGCCAGTGGCTACATTTAGATGCACATAATGACTACAATTTGAGTGTTCGGATTTGAAAGTATAAGGAACACCATTGTGAAGCTACAGAATTATATAAAAACCTAAAAAATGGACCTGCTCTTTAAGATGTTTCTTATCAAAGCATCACATTCATATTCTTGCATCCTGTTATGGAGCACAGTCCAGAAATGTGTGAATACACTTCTCCAAATGATAATACAATATCAGTTTTGTTCAGGTATTCCACATCTCTCTTCATTCTCCTGTGGTAAACACGTTCATATACACTGCTTTGAGATGTTTGTAATGCAGCCTGAATACAGCACAAATATATCCTCCCAGAGTTAGATGCATCACTTGGTAAATTTCTGTTAGCATGTCTTACAGTACAGACTTTGTTAATAACCTAGAGAGTGCTTGTACAGTAGGTGATGAAACAACAGAGGTGACGCAGCGGAGAAGCTTACTGTACCCCAAAAACATTGCATTGGGTTGCAGTGTGTTGCTGGTATGTTGCAATATGAGAAACTGTAATAAAAACTCCTGTAGAGAGATTTAAATGGCTACAAGTCCTCCCCGTATCTTCCCATTCATTACTGCCTAAATGATTGGATCATTGGTGTGCAGGTGAACATAGCCATTGTTGCCTTTAAGGCCATTCTCAAATTACACAACACACCTATGTATGAAGTTCCTCCCTAATCCAAACCTAACCCAAATCTCTTAATCGTTTAACTTTGCAAAAACTGTTCTTGCTTGAAATGTGTAAAACGTGGTTTTCACAAGACCAGAAGTTCAAACACACACAAGCATGCTCTCTCTCTCTCTCTCTCTCTCTCTCTCTCTCTCTCTCTCTCTCTCTCTCTCAAACACACACACACACACACACACATGTTATGCCGCTATTGGCTGTGTATCTGTGCATAACGTGTTACAGTGTACCCTTCCCTGTCCTCTCCTCCTTTTCCCTCCTTCACTCTCTCTTATCTCCTGCTGTCCTCCTCTTCCTCTCCGTCACTCTGTCACGCTCCACCTCTTCACACTTCTCTCTCTCTCTCTCTCTCTCTCTCTCTCTGACCACCTACTGAAAAATGAGAATATTATCTTGTCTTTCAGCTGCAGTTTTCTTTTCCATCCATCTTAATTCACTCAGTCTCTCTCTTCCAGTATCTCCCTGTCTCGCCGTCTCGCTCCGTATGTTTTCATTTTTCTCTCTCTCCTTCTCTGTTTTCTCTGCCTTCACTTCTTCCTCCAGCTTTGTTCTCTGTATATGACACTTTGGTCTTACTCCACCACAACACAGCAGCACTCAAAACTGAGTGTGTGTGTTTGAGATAAGGTAAGAGAGAGCACTCAGTTGATTCTCTGGGACAATTGCATTCATTTTATTCATCCCACCGTTGTTCGGCATACAACACACACGCACACACACACACGCACGCACGCACGCACGCACACACACACACACACACCACACTTTCAGTCGTTCCCCCTCTTTCCCTTTAATCTTCAGATGATGATGGCAGGATGCTGGGTTGTGACCCAAAGTCGTCATGGCAACAGATGACTGTTGACATCAAACCCAGGAGGATTGTATGTTGTTTTTCTCTGCACATGAAATAAGAGGGTTTTCATTAATAAATACTATTCCTTTAGTTTCAACTTCGTGATCTTCGTGAGGCGTGTAAACATCTTAAACAAAATTTAGAGTAAGCTAGTCTGGTTGAAGTATTTTTTAGTAGGGCTGAAACGTACCATTATTTTTATTGTCGATTAATCTGTTGATTATTTTCTCGATTAATTGATTAGTTGTTTGGTCTATAAAATGTCAGAAAATGGTGAAAAATGTCGATCAGTGTTTCCCAAATCTTGTTTTGTAAACAACTCATTCAGTTTACTGTCTCTGTCAGTTTACTGTCAGAGAATTTTTACTTTTTTTCTTTCTTAAAAAATTACTCATCTATTAATTGATCACCAAAATAGTTGGCGATTAATTTAATAGTTGACAACTGGCAGCTCTATTATTTAAGTTTTAAATGAAACCAGACTTACTATCAGTTCACTGAGCACTCAGCCACAGTCTCTCTTTTTTTATATCAACTTTGCTTTTTGACTTAACAACTCCTGTACAAGGCGGTGTTGATCTGTTGCTGTTTCTTTATGCATCAGTGTACTCTGTGTGTCCGTGCGTGTGTAGTTCAAAGGCACTTAGAACCGTATTGCCCAACATTTACCATCTAAGTGGTTTATTTCCCATAGATCACCCATTGCAATTTTTTTTTTTTTTTTAACCTTTATTTATTCAGGTGAGATTCATTGAGAAGCAATGCTCTCTTTTTCAGGAATGCCCTGATCACATTCACACAGTTAACTCCTGAAAGCTGCCCAGTACAACCACAGTCTGATCTGCTGGCCACTGAGCAGCTCCACTGGAGCAGTTGGGGTTAAGGGCCTTGCTCAAGGGCACCTCAGCTGTGGTAATGAGATTTATCCTGCTGGTCCCAAGGGATTGAACCAGCGACCTTCCAGTCACAAGCACGCTTCTCTAACCTTTAGGCCACCACTGCCCCAGTCTCCTGGGATTTGTATCTTCGTGTTTATCTCTATGTTTTAACCTTTCCCTTGTCATGCAGGACACTTAAAACACAATGCATGATGGGAGTTCTTTTTAAATCGCTACCTAAGCAACAACTACACAGAGGTACTCTGTAAATCTGTCACACAAATGCTCCCACACACACACACACACACACACACACACACGCGCGCGCGCGCGTACACACACACACACACACACACACACACACACACACACACACACACACACACACACACACACACACACAGCAGAATGTCAGTGTTGTAATATCTGTGGTTGCCATCAGCTGTCAGTCCACTGAGATGAGATATACAAAGTCCAGCCAGGACATTTTGACCTTTAACTCTTGTGTATTCAAATTTGAATTAACTCACTCTATTTGATTTGTTTTTGATGCCCAGTCCTCATAATGGTGCTGTGCGTGCCTTTGTGTGTAGGTCAAGTATGTACATGCGTTTTGTTTTTTTTAGCCGTTATTGTCTACTTAGTCAGTGTGGATGTTCAGGTGGTCCCTTTCGTCTCTTCCCTAGGACGGACTCATGCTGTCCGGGAAAGAATCAACATGGCGCCTGCTGAAGGAGGCTCTACCCAGACTGGAAGGACTGAAAACAGAGTCGAGTATCCTTTACCTTCAAGATCCACTACAGCCAATGGACTCTGAGCATTGTCATCATCCATCATCTACTGGGATGATGATTAAATAAGTCGAGGCCTCTCCACTGCCAACAATTCAATATTGTCTTTATAAATATGTAAGATTTCCCTTAAGAGATGCAAGTGTGCAGCTTTAATTTGTTATATTTTGTAGGTGACCCGTATAAATGTTGCTTTTCCTTAAGTGACCCTGCAGATTGGCAAGCACTACTAGAGGGCTGTAGTTGTCTATTATCGACTGTTGGTGATGACGTGCCCGATGAAAATCTGTATAAACTCAGAATGACAGACATGGCTGTAGATGCTTCCATTCACCTGGGACACTGGGAGGAGGCTGTGGGATATGGGGAGAAAACACTTCCAGTATACAGGTGAGTCAGTGTGTGTGTGTGACGGGCTTAACTGTATTAAGATTTAAAGGGGGAGGAAAAAAACTTTAAATCTGGATATCCACTTGGATTGAGTGACTTTTCTTTCCTGATTCTACAGTAGTATTAACAGCAGTGTGAGGAAAAGGACAAGACTCATCCAGAGTGCATCTGAAGGGCAACTTCCTCAGTTAAGGCAGAAATGCACAACTCTCTTTACCAATGTGGATTATTACTTCAACGATTTGGGCTGCTACGCAATCCTAATGCCTTCACAGTCATCACAAGGCTTCCAGACAGTATTTCATGTTATTTTAGACTAAGCTCCTTTGTTTTTAACACTCTCTGAGAGAGATTCTCAGACAGATGACCTGCAAAGATTAGGGAGATGCACAGGCAAGGGTAGGATGTGAAAAACTTGGATTATCATACCGATCTGCTGAGATAACATATTGTTTTTGAGTTTGAACCCGGAGAATGAGCTCTGAAAGCAGAGACTGAGATTTCACAATGCGCTGGATTTGACTCTTTGACCTGATGAAGGAGGCAAGGATTTCTGTTTTGTTCTAACCCTGTGGAGGACAAAGACAGCTCAACAGGGTTGTATAGAAATTAAAAAATTGTGGACAGGCATCAGAGTAATGTGTGTAACATTGTTTGTTTATGGAATAATGTTGTATATCCTGGAAAAGTATAATCCGTAGACTGGCATTTGGAAAACCCAATCTTTAAATTGAGCTTTATTCTTTAGCTAGTGTCTTCAAATCTCCAGAGATGTAATGTGATATCTGGGCTTGCAAGCCAACATCATTTGGTTCAGCGTATCCTCATACAACGTTTTGTGTGAAATATTAAGTTGATATCTTAAGTTAGTGGTGTAATGAATTTAAATGTCTCTCACTTGGTACAAACAGCGGTTTCCTGGGCGAAAGTCCGGTGTTTTTTGAACCACTTATCCACCCCAACCTCTTCCCTACGCTGTATTTGTCACTCTTTATACTTCTTGGCTCACTATTACGTGGATTACATACAAATTGATTTTGTGGTTATGTATACGAATTACAGTGCATTATTTTTCCTAGCCTGTTTGGTTTGCCTAAATTACAAGTTTGAATTGAAGTTAGGACCTAAAATATTTTGTATTAAAAGTACAAGATTGGATTATGATGTGGCAAGAAAGGGGAAAAAAAGAGTAGAGAGTAGTATTTCAAAGTAGTGACGTTACAGAGCAGATTAGAATAAAAGTTGAGTACGTAGTGTGCAGCAAACGAAAAAGTACAAAGAGAAAGAAGACAATGAAATACATGGGAACACGAGTAGATGAAAGGGGGAGACCACAAGAGCCGTCGTAATTAGTAGATATAAAAAAATAAATCTCTTGTTCTAATAAAAGGGGAATTACTGAAAACAGATTCATCTAAATAAATCCAAAGTTTTAGTTTGATCTTCTTGTCCGATTACAGTAAATTGCATCAACAGTTTTAATTGTCTTCTGGATGAGGTCCTCCAGCCCTCGCACATCCTGCAGTGTGTTTCTCTTTCCATCTCTCAAACTCAACATTATTCCCGTCAACTTTAGTGTATGTATAAGACTAATTGATCTTGTGTGAAGGGCAGAGCTCTAGTGGCATAGCCGTGATCTCCTTCTCTCTCTCACACACACACACACACACACACACACACACACACACACACACACTGAACAACATATCCGCAGGAGAGAAACAATAATACAGCCCATCAATAAATAACCAGCCACAGAGCAGCAGAAGGAGAGAGATGGTGATGAGAATGAGAAAGGGGATGGAGAGGTCGGTGTCAGCTGAAAGAAACTGGAGAAAATGTGTCTCAAGGAAGCCGAAGTGAGGGATGGTTGTGGGGAGAGAGCAGGGAGAGGGTTTAGGTGAGGATGGAAGTGAGAGAGGGGATGTACGCAGGTGATAAATGACAAATGAGAGAGGGGCAGAGGAGAGCGAGTAAATGAGTGACAGAATCACATGAAAGAGGTGGAAAAACAGGGAAAAGTGAGGTATAAAAAGAGGACTAGAGGAATGCACTAAGCAGCAAGGAAGGGAGACAACAATAAAAGAAAAAGAATGAAAGAGAAGGAGAGATAAGCATTCAGGAGAAAATAGTGAGAGAGAGAGAGAGAGAGCGAGAGAGAGAGAGAGAGAGAGAGAGTAAGTAGGAGGAAGATCTTCCATATTCATCTCCTATCTTCCTCTGGGCTCTTCAGATGGCAGAGAAGAAAGATAGCTGCAGGAGTTCTCTATCTCTCTCTTTCTCCTGTCCTTCCCCTCATTCTTTATTCCTTTCTTCTCTCACTCTCTGCAGGTCTTTTTTTTCAATTTCTCTATTCAGTTTGTGATGTATAGAGAGGGTTTTTCCATGCGCCTGTGAGCGTAAAATGCACACCTGCTGCAGGCTGCACACGCCATACTTATTGAATGTGTCCATGCTGCACATATTTTACTGCTATAGACATGCTTACACACACACACACACACACACACACACACACACACACACACACACACACACACACATGAATGCATGAATGTTCATGTATTCTTGAAAACATGCACACGGAGGTGTCTGTGCATCAAGAAGCGTATTCTGTGACGGCTTGTGCACATAAAGTAAAGCTCCAAAACAGATATTTTGATTTATCTTGTCTCTCTGCGCAAACATAGAAGATGTTTCTTCCCACTGAGATTAGCAGGGCAGCACTAACAGAGAGTAACAGCTAAGACTTGTCAATGACGTTCAGCTTCCATTCATTGATGTTTTTTGGTTAGTCCCTCAGAATAAGCAAGCAAGGATTTCTCTCTCTAGATGCACCGATTTGCATCTATTCAGCAGCTTTATAGAGAGAAATCTGTTGCATAAGAAAGACAGTGGCCTCGGTGGACCGGTGAAGCGCACCCACGCTGTCAGACTTCATGGATTCATGAAGTCTTTTAAAACCAGCACCATTACAGCATTGTTCTTTCCATTCCCTGGTGAAGACAAAAGTATTTCAGGGCAAATTACTGACTAAAGTAGAAGTTAAAAAAGTTAAGGAAAAGAAGGTGTGCAAAGTAATATTTACCAACACGTCAATAAATAACTTCTATAACTGCTTTGAAAACCACAAACTGATGAATAATGTACACATATGTAATGGCAGATTTTTCCTTAAAGGAACAGTGTGTAACATTTAGGGGGATCTATTGGCAGAAATGGACTGTAATATTAATAAGTATGTTTTCTTTGGTGTATAATCACCTGAAAATAAGAATCGTTGTGTTTTTGTTACCTTAGAATGAGCCGTTTATATCTACATACGGAGCGGGTCTTCTTCATAGAGCTGGCTTCCATGTTTCTAAAGTAGCCCAGAATGGACAAACCAAACACTGGCTCTAGAGAGAGCCTTTTGAGCTTTTACGTTTCCGTGCCGGCCACCATAGTCAACACGTAGGCAACACGCTTGGCACACGGGAGAAGTTTCAGTTCACCACTAAATGCTGCCAAATCCTACACGCTGCACCTTTAACACGTGTAAAATTCAAGGTCTGGTTGCAGAATGCCCCCGATTAGGGTATTATCTACTAATGTTTGGATATCAAAATCAACATTGAAAATGTAGAGGCAAAGGGTTGCAAGATAAATATGAGGGGTTGCAAGTTGATGAACAGGTTAGGAAAGAAATTGAAAAAATATATTTCCGCTAAAGAAAATTCTGACTTTCAATTCTGAACTCTCAAATCTTTGCATTTTTCTTGTGAAATACTGGATGGATTTACTCTTTAATCGTTGGAGTTGTGGGAGCCTTTGGATTGATAGTAGTCGCTACAGGAATGAAACAATCTGAGAAGGGAGCATCCCTCTTCGGTTGAGGTGCTTACAGCTCATAGACATATGCAACCTCCAAAAAGAGCCACTGTTGTAGATTACTGTGGTAAAGTTTCCCAGTGCCTCGATGGACTGTCCTGCAATGTAAAAGCTTTTATCCAGATTTCGGCAACAGTTAATGTGTCTGAATTTCTCCGGAAAGCCGGGTCGCCTAAATAGTTAAACCGTGATTTAAAGCTTATGTAAATGTTCTTTTTTTAAGTAACAGATGTACAGTGAAGTTGAGTTGGCTAAACTGTGGAAATATAGGACTGAAATTACTGTTGCATTGGACAGAAAACAAAATACAATTAAGGAGAATACTCACAGCTAATCTTTCCTCCATGTTTTCGTTCTCCTCCTTCGGTTTTCTACTTAGCAAGATAATCCATGTTTCCTTCTCGCTAACAGCAGGCCGTGGATCTTTTGTTCCAAACGAGAGCCTCATTAGTTCCACTGCATTTGCCTGGAAATGCTACACTTTTCCACAACTATTAATTTCTCCTTCTTGCCCCTTCTCTTACTCATAGCCGAGAGCTATGGCTTTCTAACTAGCTGCATACGGCGAGACCGTATTTTCCTTCAATTTACTCTCCCGGGGGGGAAAAAAGGAGGGGAGAATTCAGTAGACAGCAAGTTAATGAAATTATTTTAATTGCTGTGTGGCTCTATATGTAAAGAGGAAATATAATTGGAGTTTGGTGTTGATGTGTGTGTTTGCATGTCATGGCGGCTTGAATCACTGGCTTTGTAATTAAATCAATATTGTAACTTGCTGTTATTCATGGAGGACTAATGTTGTTGGTCTAGTCTTTGGACTTCCTATTTAATGATTCGATTCTAACCACAGAATCGGGGGCCACCTCTGTAATTGGTCGGCTTGCCAGTTAGTAGTTTAGTTAGGCTTGAAGGTATGAACAAATGGCCAATTAGCATTGTGAGTGAAAATGATCAAATGACTACGAGTTAATTAACTTTGATTTCACTCACTTCAGAAAACAGATTTTCCTTTTAAATCAAAGAGTGAAAAACTTTAAGTGTCAGAAAGTTGAAATAATGAAGATTAATGCTCCGTTAATAGCAGATGCAGTGCAGCTTATATTTACATGTGATTGAATTGAGAGCTTATTGAACCCTCTTGTGGTGCGTTTACTCTGGAGAGAAGTGACATCTGGCAAATACACCAGGTTATAGAGAGTGAAGTGGAGTCAAATCGGCCTTATCTTTGTGTGCATGCATGCTCATGCATTAATATTGGCGTGAATGTGTGTATTCATGTGTCTGTGTTTACTTACAGTTCTTTTTGTTTGTTTGTGTGAGAGTCAGAGAGAATGAGCCAGACAAGAAATTTAAATTTGCTTCTCAATGTGCTCTGTATTTACATTTAAATACCATCTTACAGCGGTTATATAACATCCGGTATGTGCAATCAAGAGAAAACAGAGAGAGAGAGAGAACAGGAGACAGAGGGAAGACTTAAGAAGACAGCAGAGGTGAAATGGAGGAGAGGAATGAATGGAGCGCAGCAGAGGAGAGAAGGAAGCGACCGTCCAACCAATGTCACCAGCTTTAATCCCTGCAGCTAGCGGGGCACAAAGCACAAATAGAAACAGGTACAGTAGGAGCAGAGCGAAGGAGATGGGAAAGAGGAAAAGGAAGGAGAGATGGAGAAGAAAAGAGGATAAATGACAAGTGACGTCAGGTAAATGAGCGTTTTGAGAACTCCAGTGTTTACCAACAACAAAGCTGCTTCCTAAAAAGTCCCCGGTGTGTGTTTATCTTTAGTAGAACTGTCCCAGGCAGCTCTTTGTGTGTGAACTGTCTCTTAAAAGCATGTCTATACGGTTTACATTTATGTAGGGTGCACTGTGCGAAACAAAGGTCATTACGCATCGGTGTGTATCATTAAGCATCAGTGCGTATCCATTTGCATGCATGTGTGCATACAAATTCAGTTATCTCATAATTATTTGTATTTTAGATGAACACATTTCCAACATCTTAAAGATCAGATAGTGTTTGTCCCTTCTATGAGGGTTGCGGGAGTCTCTTGGGTTGCGACTGAAATTCCACACTAACATGCTCTTTAGTACGCTAAAATAGGGTGTGACATTTTTTAGTATGTCCTTAGTAAACTTTAGTATGAAACCAATAGTGAATTGCATACTATTTCCAGTGAAATATTACAGTTTGCAACGCTGGACACTACGGCGGCATAAATATCCCACAATGCAATGCGATAGTGACGACAACGTTCACAACATACGTTGACGGACAGCTCTGTAACATCAGTAACGCTTCAATTTAACTGCAAGTATACGATTTTACTTTGTTAGACGGGATATAGTTTTTAAATTAATTAAATTTAGACTTTGATTCTCACAAATCGTTGTTTTGGTCACATGAGGTTGGCACGGGTTACCATGGTTACACGTCTCCAACCGGCAAGGAGGATCTCAGGAAGTGACGACGTAAATTACTGCTCAGTCCGTCCGAAAGGATACATACTACTGTTTATTCACAAGTATGTTGGACGATATACACATATTGGGTATGTAGTGCATAGTGTGTGATTTCGGATGCAGCCTTAGTGTCAAAATCATTGATCAGATTGATCAGAACTCCACATCACCATGGATACACATCAGAAAAGCAAAACTCGCTCTGTCTGTATGTTTTTCTATGGGGGTAAAGGCACTACAAGGTGATAGTGTGCACATGTTTGTGGATGATAAACAGTATTTTCATGCATAAATACACGGTGCACAGTAGTACAGTACAGTACAATAGCGATACAAGTGGTATATATACATACACAGTATGCGTTTGTGTGACTGTCACTCTACCGGTTTGTTTGGTGCATTTATCATGGGAATACGTGCAGTATTAGTTGTGCTTGTCAGTCTGTTGAAGTAGTGAAACTGGAATAGAAAGGAATTAATTGAAAGAGCTGGGATGAATAACAAATAATGAATATAAAGTGGAAACTCAGACACACAAATATGTAAAACACACCCACATGTTCAGGCAGGTATGTTCAGACAACAAACATGGAGACATCCATAATCCACACTTATTTCATCTGTTTTTTTCTTGCTGTTAAGACAGTTCGTCTTTTGCACACTCCTACTTGTTTATGCATCACACTTGCATACAGATACTGACTGGCAAAGCAAACTGTTATTAGTCTTGTCCATTTAATCATCTGTTTGTTGTCTGATGTCCGTGCTGTGAATGTTAGACTTTCTCAGACTCTCATAGGGGTCAGAGCAAATTACAGCGAATGGTAAAAGTGCATATCTTTCAAACTCTTGCCACCTCGTGTACGCTTCCATTCAAGAGGGAACTTCATAATGCATACATGCTTTGACTGGTTTATATGGCTGCCAAGAAACAGTTAAAGATCTCCATATTTTCATGTCATATGGAGTTCAAGGACAGTGCCTGTGGTGGTTCCAGAGAGTGTGCTCCAATTATCGAGGCTTCGCAGTGCTCAGCTTCCTTGGGAAAGCTTATGCCAAGCTGTTAGATAGGAGACAGAAGATGATTGTTGAACCTCAGATTCATAAGGAGTATTGTGGGATCCATCCTCGTCACATTGGACCAGCTCTTTGCTCTTTAGAGGATACTGGAGGGCTGATCAGAGTATGGCCATCCAGCCTATATGTTTTTTTTATCGTGTCCCTCTGGGTGTCCTGTGTGGAGAAGCCTTCCAGCGATGTATAACCAGAGGGAGCGCTTGTTTCTGCATTTCTGGGCAGTAAATCATGATGGATCTTCCAGGAGGAGCTGGAAGACGGGGCTGGATGAAAGGATGACTGGGCTACATGGCTTAACCTGCTGACATCACATGACCTGGGCCTGGATAGATGGATAGACTATACATTACAGCCACTAAACTAAGCAATTTATGAGGATACTCTGATGTAATACAACAGTTTATGATTGATGAGTCTCCTTTTGGTATTACAAACATTTTCACATAAGTATTAACAGTTCCTATTTGAGCTTAGGAAAACAGTATATAGCATTTTTCAGCAAAAAGCACAAGGGAATGAGAATTGCAATAACAAAACAGGATACCAGAGGAATAACAGCATAAAAGGAGTAAAAACCATAATATTTATTTACATTAAATTAAGAGATCTGTGTCAAAGTTGCACCAAACCAACAGAAAACATTATCTTTCACCCATGTCTCTCTATCTTCCCTCTCTCTCTCTCCTTTCTAAAGCCAATACTACCCTGATCCCCATCCGGTCCACGGAGTCCAGCTGATGAGAGTTGGAAAGCTGCAGCATTACCTGGAACATATTGACGACGCTTTGGACACATTCAAGCAGGTGTGAGGGATGAAATACTGACGAACAGAAATTGCTAGAGTAAAAGCGTAGTGCTATTTTATACAGCAATGATCTAGTTTTTATAGTATTGTCCATCACTCCTATCAGAAATAACATTTTCCTCACCAAGTTAATTGCAGAGGTCTGGAGGCATGTAGCAATAGAGGTGATTAGACATGTTGTAAACACAAGTTACATTCAAATAATTACCCAAAGTTTCCTATTTAAACATCTATTAGATTTTTATAGAGTTACATTCTGGTTCAACTTTCAACTACAGTACAGTACTATCCCATATTGTTCTAACATTAGCAGGAATGACAGCTAAGACACTCTTTAAGTGTGTTTATTTCTCCTTTCCCAGGCCTATCAGATCATAAAGCTCACCCACGGTGACGATCACCCCATGACCACCGATCTGTTGATGAAGATGGAGGAATGTCGCACTGAGATGGCTCAACAATCATCCATCAGTCAGTGAGGCACAGACACAACAAAGGAAACAAAGGAAAAAACTGCGACTGGACATTTAACTACATGGACTAAATTCCCAATCCCAAACATCAGATTTACGAGATGAACAGAAAGTAGAGGAATATACATTTTGCCTTCTGTATATATATATCTGATGACTGTCATACGTTGAAACGAGTATGTTCACCGTCTGAATTTTTTATTTTCTTACAGTTTATCAGAAATTGTCTCAATAAAATTGCTTTGACCTTAATTTCTCATTTTGTAAAAACTGAATGAAATTAATAAAGATTTGTTACACTCAGATTAACAAGACAAAAGTCTACAGTACTTAAGCACAGCGTTGCTTTGAACTATGGATATACATGTATATAGATATAGGCTAGTTTAGCATGCTAATATTTGGTGATTAGCACTAAACACAAAGTAAAGCTGAGGCTGATGGGAATGTGTTTAGTTTTGCAGGTATTTGGTCATAATTTAAATTTAAATGATTGATTTCTTAAGTAAGTAGCCATGTAATAAACAGGATCATGTACAGCTAGCAGGTCATTGTTGTGAAATAAACCCCTGATGCGGCTCCCTGACGCAAAGCGGAGTTTGTTTGTTACACAATGACCAGTTTGCCGTACATTATCCATTACTTAGCATGCAGTAAAGACTGGAAGTTGGGGGAAACCGCTAATCTGTCTCTGTCCGAAGTAGAAATATGCCTACCACTGATCAATTAATCTGCACCTAAAAATACATTAAAAATATTCCCGTTGTGCTCAGTTCAAGTTTAATGACATACAAAGTTACCAGTCCTTGTGTGTGTGTGTGTGTGTGTGTGTGTTTGTATGGGGGGGCTGTAGGCCTCTGTCTCCTGCGTTTAATCTTCACATACCATCTAGATGTGTGTGTGTGCGTGTGTGGGTGTGTGTGGGTGTTGTTTTAGTAAAGATAGGTTCTCAAAACATCCATATTTCCTCTACACATATCCATCACACACACTTCCCATGTTAATCCCTGTTTTTGTGTGTGACAAGTTAAGCGCAGTGTGTCAGTGGTGGAATGTAGTGATGGGTTTCACACACACACACACACACACACACACACACACACACACACACACACACACACACACATACTTCCCATGTTAATCCCAAAAGTCTACCCTTTGCAAACTGATGACAGCATTTCCTCTGTGAGGGACACCCTGTGTGTGTGTGTGTGTGTGTGTGTGTGTGTGTGTGTGTGTGTGTTTGTGTGTGTGTGTGTGTGTGTGTGTCTGTGTGTCTGTGTGTGTGTGTGTTTCTATGGGTTATGGCAGGATTAGATAGATATTAGATATATTTATGTTTATGTTTCTAAAAGGTTTAGCTTTTCTGAAACGTTTTGCTCTCCCAGCACTGGAATAGCCGTCATGTCAGAATCCCCAAATCCTTCATCTCTCCTGGATTAGTCAGCAGTAAACTATTCTCTGTTCACCGTTCATTCATCATAACACATATTAGATTTAATTTTTTTAATTATTGACAATAATTACAGAAGTTATGGCAGTAAGCCCCCCTCTCCCAAATATGAGTGGAAGAAGAGAAGGGATTTTCATTAATTGTATCTTGAGAAGATAAAATGAAATGAATGTGCAGATTGAATGGAGTCGGGCCGTAATGAAACTAGTGGGATGAATGGTCTGTGGAAGAGTCTGTCCTGCTGTACAATACTGCTGTTCCTGCCTCCATTACTCACTTCATTGGCTCTGTTTCTTTCTGTCTCTCACCCTCTCCCTTTCTCCTCTCTCACTTCTTAACGGCCATCAAATTAGATTTACTATCGCTTAACCATAACCCTCTGTTTCTCCCTCTCTGCCACTCACTGTCTCTCTGTCTCTCTCACTCCCCAAAGGCTTTCAAATTAAATTCACTATTCGTCTCTTTCCTTCGCTGCGTGTCTCTGCAGGCAGCCTGAGCCAATCATAAAAAGGACACCGAGTGGTTTTAACCCATCTTCATTCACTCACCCTCCTGCCATTTGCTCTCCCCCATTTTCAATTTTCACTTTCATTTCGGAGACACTCCCTCGCTTTGTGTCTCCCCCTGCACCACCTCGCCTTTACGCTCTCTTTACTCCCCTCCTGCTACCCTCTCTCACTTTCTCTCTCCCTCCCTCTGTATCTTCATGTCTTCCCGGTCCATTTGTATTGTAATACAAATGTAAACCACCACCAAAATTCGAGACACGATTGGAGCCTGTGATTGTCAGGTCTCATTAAAAAAGGATTGACATTTGACGAACGAAATCGAAATCTAAGTTTTCTAATTCTGTTCAAGGTTTTGTAAAGTATTTTTTATTTTGTATGTCAAATTGTTCAAATTTTACGCATGAATATGCCACTTTATCAAATTACAAACTGACCCTTTAATAGGTCAAAACCACCGGTTGACTTTTTCCTTTCCCCTCTCAGCTGCTTGTTCCTCACACAAAGAGTTGTTGCTGTTTCATATTGTATTAACAGCCAGAGACGGTAGATTTTATCCGCGGTATCGCTTCTCTATTATCTTCTCGTGTTTCAGGGTTCAATGATAAGGAGTTGACGGATATTACCATATATTCATGAGTAATCTCACCTTACAATGAAAAAGCGAGACAAAGAGCCATATCTCCATGTTAACCCCACATCTTCACCATGTCCTCATCACCCATCCATCTTTCTTTCATCTTTGATTGGACTTCTTCATAATCAGAGCAGGCTCTTAAAACCAGAGGACTGTTGAGCCGAAGAGTAGCAGCTTCCTGGACACATTTCAACTTTACTTTGAGCCCTTGTTGAACGGAAAGTTGCTTGTTTCTTTGGTGTGAGTTTAGCCTTGTTAGCGGCATGGCTCTAGGGATGTTGGTTTGTCTATCAGTCGGTCGGTCGGTCCACCGCTTTACTCCAGACTGAATGATTGCCATGAAATTTAGTCCTGCAGGTATTCATAGTCCCCAGAGAATGACTCCTACTGACTTTGGTGATTCTCCGACTTTACATCTAGTGCCACAGTGTGGTTGACATTTGTGGTTTTGAGTGAAATGTCTCAACTAAGGATGTCACGGTGAGGAAATATTCCCACCGGTTAAAAAACTTGTGACAAAACTGGTGTTACCGATTACACCGGACATTTTACAAGAAAAAGACGTCGCTCAATATATGTAGAGAGCTTAATTTGATCTTTGTCTTTGGATGGCTGTGTGTCTGGCCTCTCCAGTCGAGCTTTCGCTGCGAGGCCACAGGTTTCCACCTGGCGCCGCTGCGCCTTGCACACCGGCTGTGAACGCTCCCTCCTCAGCAGGGCGATTGCCTCATTAACGTTATGGTTCCCTTATAGCATTGGGTTTAAATCTAAAATATTGCCAAATAGGCACTTTTGCTTTTCACTTTGACACCAAATCCTCCACCATCGTCTTGTCTGTTAATTCTCTCTCGTCCCATGTGTGTGAAATCTGACTGCTGCTACTCTGAGCTGAGACTCCGTACGGAGCAGACACTTTCACTTTCAGATTGTAGCGTCCGTTGTCCGACTATCTATTGATAACACGCCGCCGCTGATACGCCAAAATGAACTAAATGAGTTTTATTTCTATAAAAAAAAGCGAAAGGATGTAGGGTGAGTAATGTAATTGGTATACGACCGACCACTGTGTAACACCGGTAACACCGGTAACACCGACTACCGCGGCAAGCCTAATCTCAACAACTTTTGCTAAACTATGCCTAACGGGTAAAATGCGGTTCACCATGAAATCAAACGCTTTGCAGATTTAGGCAGAATATGATGGAAAATAGCACAAAGAAAAGGAAATGCAGCTACAACAAAGACTGTGAAACTACAGAAGGTGAAGCATAGAGATGTTACAAACTAAGGGGCAGAGTAGAAATATATTTCTTTAGAGCTAAAGTAGGCGAGATTGGAGCAAATATGATTAAAAAAAGCTATTTCTATAAAACGGTTGCTATATCCTGACAGTAGTACATGAAACAGGTAACCTGAAAAAAATCATGTGCCTCTGTGTCTTCCGGTGCTCCTAACGGCATCTGCGAGATTTCACAGACCGGAGGAAATCAAGCAGTAAGAGCTGATCTGAGTTCCGCTGTCCACTTGCTGTCTATGAGAGCCGACTGCCAATCATTTGCAAACTCTGACCAAACGGTCAAACTAGGCAGCACTGATCAAATATGAATCATTATTATGTTACGTTAATGCCTATGTCTCGCCTCAAATATTTTCAGAATCATCATGTAGTGTACTGTTTAGCTGTAAAATGAGAAAGTTTGTGCCGCCGCCATTGTGAAATCTGGTGAAGGAACGCCAAGTTATGGTCACATGACCGGAGCACAGCCAATAGGAACGCTCTCTCAATGAAATGACCTGTGATTGGTTGAAGTCTCCCGTCACTGGCTAGATTTACTAAAGCCTGAAAACAGAGCCATGAGGAGGTACAGAAGTCTAGTTTTCTCTCAGAACACTTGAATTACAATATGCTGAAAGGTTATTATGAAATTTTTGCCCAGTGATGCCAAAAATATACTGCCTGCTGCCAAATGTCACAGTTAGATAGACATTATATCCAAATGTTAGACTACCTCTCAGTATTGGTAACTAACGTGTCCCACATTGTCCCACACAAACATGTCTGAAAACCACATTGCTTTGCTTTTGTTTTCTGCTGCAAATTTAAGGTGCTTGAAATTCTTGCTTGAAAAGAACAAAGGGAGATAGATTAACATTTAAGAGGTGATTGGGATAAACAATGATCCTCTAGTTCTTTACAGCTTTCAGTCATTTTCATTTTCCGAGCACATATTTAAGTGTCTAAATCCATACAGGCACCTGATTACAAAATACAGTTAGAGAGGGAAACTGCCAAGAAGATTCACTTGTATTAAACAAGAATACTTCAAGACAAAGGCTAAGTGGACCTGACAATTATCAGGTAGGTACCAATCTCAAAAACAACAACAACTCAGAATGCTTTAGCAAAGAAATTAGTCTCCCTGAAATTAAACTCTTGCCTGAAATGATTTTAGCAGATAGATGAGTTTAGAAAGGAGAGTAATAGCCCATTTGGTGAGCGATGATTGCATATTATTCGTCCAAAATTACCCAGGAGATTATCCTCTTACTATATTTTTCAAATTAAATGTTTTTTATAACCTGAAATTCCAGGAATCCACT
The DNA here is from genome assembly GCF_043250625.1 of Sebastes fasciatus. Taxonomy (NCBI): domain Eukaryota; kingdom Metazoa; phylum Chordata; class Actinopteri; order Perciformes; family Sebastidae; genus Sebastes; species Sebastes fasciatus. Next base: position 18,427,432 of record NC_133796.1, on the reverse strand, counting down.
TGTCTCTCTATTTTGTCCTCCCTAACCTCACCCATCTTATTTCAGCTCTTCCACACCATCTCTCTTTTCTCCAATTCTTCTAACATGTAATCCTTTACTTCTAATCTCTCTCACACGTCTCCCTCGTTCTCTGCATTTCCCTTTTGCTACCTTTATTCTCCTCTCATCTCTCCCGCTCTCTCCCATTCCTTCCTTCACCTCCTTCCTGTTCCCTGCTGTGTGTGGGTGATCAAAGCCGGCTCAACAGGGCAATATGTCACCTAGAAGCTGCCTACAGGCTAGTGAAGGTATGAACACACACACACACACACACACACACACACACACACACACACACAGTGAAATCTAGTACATAACAGGCACACAAAGGCGAGCACATTTCCTTGAGGTTTGGGAGTGGAACACTTTATTTCAAATGTGTGAATTCATTAGCTAATAAGAATATTATGTGTTAAAGTTTAATACCAGCCAATCTCAGAACCCATCAGCCATCGGTTTATAGAGATTAAATACCTTAATAGGAGTCCTTGTGAAAGAGTTGGCGTAATTTTGGAAGGAAGCTTTTCAAATATCCCTATAAAAAGTGACTTGATAGTTAACTTAGTTGTTAGCATCCATCACTGCAGCTGAGACAGAGGGCTGCAGTGGAAATAGTTTCTCTGAGCTGATCAGTCTTTTCTCCAATTCTGTGGAAAAGACAGGAGCAACAGGGTTCGGCCATGTCTGGCAAAGATAACTGGATCATCACAAATTTAAAAAATAACCAATGAACCATTGAAGCTTTGTAGTAATCAACACTATAGGCTACCTGACGGTGGGATAACTCGTATTGTATCCACTTGGCTGCTGCACAGGCACAGAGGAACCCCAAAACAAATAATAGCTGATGTAGAAAACATAATAGAGGACATGGCTGAAAATATACTTCAGTTCCTCTTATTGAAAGAAGTTATTAAAATGTGGAATAAAACCTCAAGTTATATATTCCAACAGGAGTTGTTACGCTGGCGAACAGGTCAATGAGCATGTTCTGCAGTTACCTGGCTCATCTTTGTTTATTTGGAACAATTTAACATCACAGATTGATATAAATCAAACTTACATTTTCTCTAGCACAGATAATATGGTTGTATAGCATATGACTTTTATGTCACTATGTATGGAGCCATCTATTGGCTGCCTCCCAGCTGTATTTCACAGCCCGCTCTCATTTCCAGGGCGTCAAATACCGACGCTTTGTCAAGCTCTCGGCATCTGATAACAACACATAAGGCACCCTTTAGCGCGGGGGTGGGCAATTATTTTTCCTGGGGGGCCACATGAGAAACCCAGATTGTTACCGGGGGCCAAACAAATACTGTCGTAACCTCTATTTTATCACTAGATTAAATTATAGAAAACCTACTGCACACTTATTTTTCAGCATTTATTATACTGAAAATCACTCCAAACAGCATATTATTAAGAAGATTACATTATATGCAGTAGTCTTTGAACCGTACAGGACTGACTGTTTTGACTAGTAATATTTCCATTTAAAAAACTAAACAATAACACTTAACATTTCCTTCTTTTGTTACATGCAGCTTTGTAAAACGTCCTTGCTGCTTTTGTAGTTTAGCTAGCAATCCCTCGGCTGTCCTCACCTTCTCATCTCCAGATAGGTTTCTGTATTTTTCCGCATGTTTTGTCTCAAAGTGACGGCTCAAGTTGTAGTCTTTGAATACAGCAACATGTCCATTGCAAACTAAGCACTTAGCTTTTAGCGACTGAAAAAAGCCACACAGGGAGAGACTGTGAGAGGGGTGGAGGATGGATTAAAAAAAACACAGGACTCTCACCCAGGAGACAATCCTCCTGGGTAGCCCAGCGCATTAGAAAGTGACGCCATGGGGTCCTGATAAAGTGTCAGTATGTGACGAGTTGGGATGAGAACGGGTTGTATAACCAGTAGATCTTTTATAATGTGTTTGAGTCGTAATGCAAAACATGGGCATTTCATTGGGATTAGGATGGACCACATGTCGGACGTCTGACTATTCTATGTTCAAAAGAATGACGAATCAGATGTGAAACTCTTTCAATACATTTCTTTATTTACATCCCTCCATCTTGCTCTTCCATCAACACAATGTGTCAGACCACAGTTCTCAGAAACAGTAAATCTACAGGGGACATTATGATCGCAGTCTTGAATCATAGAAACGACACACTCAGTGAAAATCTCACACTTCTTCACATTCACTGGTTTTCACTGAGCATGTGTCATAACGCTGGGTAACTCTCTTAGGAAATATCTCATTCTTCTATTTAATAGTTTTAATCAGTTCAATCACTGTCTTACAACTGATCAGAATTAAAATGGTTTGACTGCTACAGATAAAATTTGTTTCTGAAAAATGTGACCTGACCCAGACTTCAACATACAATACTGCTTAAGAACTTAAAGATGCTATGTGTCAGACACCCAGATAACACATTATAATTCTTGAACGCTCCAGCAAAACACGCATCAGCACATAACGTCAATTTCTGTTTGTTTGTTTTTCCCCTGGCTACAACCTGATATAACATATACCATTTTGTGAATCATTTTATTTAAAGCACCTGAGAGTTAGTGCATCCCTTTTAGCAGGAACCCTTATTCCTGACACCTTTACATGCACTATTAAGTTAGCTATAAACAATATGGGGCCACTAAAACCTCAGGTGTTTGTCACAATTATTGCTAGAATTATAAAGCGTTACCAGGGTAGATTTGGCAGTGACACATCAAGGACGAAACCTCACACATAACATCTTAAATCTGGAAACAAGTACAGGCCATTTAGCCAATCCAGAGATTGGGCTTCCCAAAACATTCACTACTAATTACACAAGACTGTAGTCAGTACTGTAGGATATACCGGCATTTCACTTAAAAGAAATTTTTCTTCTTCACAATGTAAAAAAATTAGCCTTAATTTTTAAGTTCTGGTATGGAGCCACATAACTACCCTGGAAGTGAATGTTTTAGGAAACCCAAAACCCATTAAAATCTCCGACAGGAACAACAGGAGCAAACAAAATCAACAGAAAGTATATAAAATAAAAATGAGCGTATATATGATATGTGTACAGTATATATATCTATATATGACATGGGCTCAGCAAAGTATGTACAGTTATTTTTTTTCTTAAAATGCATAGTAACTTTTAAGATCATAAGGTGTAAATAAATAAGAACATATAATAAGCGACTCTGCTCTCCTGAGCTCAAATAAATAAACCTTCATTCATGACTGGCACGGCGAACTGGGAGATAAAAACAGGAAGCGTTCAGAGGTGTCGCAGGGCTACTGTGAAAAACGCTTCATAGGTCCAGTCTGTCAAAAGCATCTCAGTTTTCTGGGGTAATTTCCCACTGGATTATCTGGTGGCTGTCACAGCAGGTGTACACCACATGAAACGAACGACTGTTACGTCTTTACAGCCACGAGAAGATCAAGACATTTAAAGTCACTTCCTGTTTCTGTGTCAGTCCAGTGGAAGAGATCAAATACTGAGTTTGTTCTATTAGGATCGAGATAAATTTAGCACTACGACGCTTTTGACAAATCACACCAATATCATAATGTCTATTCCTCCTTTTACCTCTCAGACAACAAACAGGATCTCCCGTGATGCTCTCTGCCTGCTGGGCAAAAGGCATCCAGAGGGAGAGGGTGGTGGTGGTGAACAACGGACGTGATGACAGCGATGTAGAAGAAGCATTCGAGGGGTATTGTTCTGTGTTTCAGAGGGAAACGGGCTCTCTCATATATTTATATTTGTACAAACATTTAGATCATAAACATCTCAAGCACCATAGATAATAATATTAACAAATCTTAAGTGTTGCTATCCGTCCAAAAAAAATGGAACCAGGCAGAGATCTATGCCTCTTAATTTGGTCATCATCCGTTTCTTTCTTTAGGTCTCTTTCATTCCTTTATATATGTTTTTAAAATGTATAATGTGTGTGTCCTTGTAAGAAAAGGGCAAGTTAAATAGCCCATTTGTAACCATAATTGTGGTCCCATGTAAGTATTTCCAGTCTAAATTCATTACTTTGCTCCAATACAAGCCTTAAAAAAAGGACATTATATCAATGGTCTTCCTCACAATTTACTCTTAAATATCTCTCTTAACCTTAAAATCCATTCTCTTACTATCACACATAGTCTCTACGTGGTCCCATTGCACTCAAATGAAAAAGGATACCTTAATATAAAACACACACATTGACGAATCATTCAGTTAGAATAGAGCAGAACAACACGGATACAAATAACAGACAGTCAGTCAGTCTGACAGGCAGCCGAGTCGACCGATGGATGTACTTAACACTGGATCAGAGAAAAAACATTTTCATTTCCACTCCTGTGTGGTTCAGACGCTTCATTGCTTTGTGAACATGAAAAAGCCATCACATCTGTATCGGGGGGAACATGCGGTACGTGTGCCCCAGGGGGTCAAAATTCAGATGTGCTCTGTTTGTGGGTAAAGTCAAAAACAACACCACAAGAAACTAGCGCTTTTTTTTCTTTGTTTAAACACACATAACTCTGTGTTTGTTCTGGAAAAATCATTTTTCAAATTGGATTTTTGGTCCTTGCAACAGTTTTGTTGTTTTAAAGAGGACTTGGTCATCCATGTTCTGTAGGTCTTCTTTAATTGTTTAAATTTAGTCTCATCTCTCATCAGTGTACCAAAGACCATTCAAACATACAGTATTAGTTTGTTTATGATATAGTGAAACATTGACCCACAGTAAAACATTCAGAAATGGCTATAAATTCAAAGATTTTCCAAGGACACTGATCTTTTGTGTTTGTTTTTTTCTATGCTAGCACCATACTGACTGCATGTACACAAATTCAGAGAGAAAGAGAATTGGTCTTGGTATTGTTGAAATGTTCACAAGGCACTTATCTAAATAATTTTTTTCTTTGTCCTCCTGTCTTTCTCTTGGTCAGTCTCTTTTATTGACTGCACAACAATACCAGGCCATTCTGTAGTCAGCACTCTGTATTTACAGCCGATGGCTCTCTCAACTGTGTAAAACTCTAAAAAGTGCTCTTCTAAAATGACGGGAGATGAGAAATTGTTCTTCTCCTTTGCTGCAACTCTTCTTTATCCTTGTTTGTGTCCCAGCGGTCTAATTATTCACTTCTCTGGAAAACCTTCACTTGGTTATGTTTGATATTTCTTTTCAGTCTCAGAACCATCTGTCTGCCATATCTAATTCAAAGTGGCCCGTTCATTAGATGCTGTTAAAAATCAACAGACTCATCTGTCTGTTGGCCTGTTAAATAATTCTATATATTTCCATTACTTTTATCCCTCCATCTCTCCGTCCACCTGTCCTTCTGCCTACTTACATCTGGAGGAGACAGGCAGATCGTTGTCCATCCCTGTATCCCTCCTTCCAACTATCCAGTCATCTAACGAGATGTATTTGTTCAGGAGATATTTTCTAAAGGTGTTTAATTAATCGGTGGGTAAAGGGTCCAAATGTCGACATCTAATTGAGTCCAGCTGTGTGTCTGCCTCTCCGTCCTCCAGCTCTCCGGCTCTCCATCCCTCCATCCGTCTACCGATGTCTTGAGGAGACGTCGAAGCAGGTGATCATCATGAGGTGAGCTTTGCAGAAGTTGACTCTGGTCTCCAGTTTGTCTGTCACAATCTCCAGAGCTTCCAGATACTCCAGTGAGTCCACTTCGTAGGCCTGCTGTAGCTCAACTGAACAGGGACAGACAGGCAGAGATACAAAGGTGACACACTTTGCTAAAACACCGTTATATATACTTTGTTTATGAGTATAGAACTCATTTTAAAGTCTGGTGATTTTCAATATTTGTCAACAAATTACATAAAAAGACCAAAATCAACAATTAATTGATCCTACATTGTGTATCCAAAGCCTTATATTATTTCTCTGTGCCATAAATCTCCATTGTTGTCGTATCAGAAACACATCAATGAGCCACACTGTTCCACTGGGTGACGTGTTTCTTCATTACAATGAACACGGGCACTATTTTGATTTGATCTCACATACACCTGCTGCCTTAAATAACTCACTTGAACTGTGTGTTAAACCGCACCTGGAAATAGTCCCCAGCATACTGTATGCACTATTTTACTCCTGTTTCAGTAAAGTTTGCTAAAAACGACAATGTCCAGCTGTTTAAGGGAATTACTGAGCCTTTTTTAAATATGAAGCTTTATATTTGTGACCCATTTTTAAAGATGCGTCCTGATGGGTCTGAAAAGTGAAGTCAATGCAGAAGTGCCTAAAACTTGTATTCTCTCTAATAGCCAGCAGGGGGCGACTCCTCTGGTTGCAAAAAGAAGTCTGATTGTATAGAAGTCTATGAGAAAATGACCCTACTTCTCACTTGATTTATTACCTCAGTAAAACATTGTAAACATGAGTTTATGGTCTCAATCGTTAGTTTCAAGTCTTCTTCAATACAGCATGATGTTAATTTAGTAAATTATGGTTCCATTTAGAGTCAAATAGACCATAAGGCAGGGGATGCTTTAGGGCGTGGCTACCTTGTGATTGACAGGTCGCTACCACGACATTTTTGTCACCTAAAAATGTCTTATTCAGTGTTCGGTTGTACTTAGTTCCACCCTCTCGTGTAACATCTGGTTGCAAAAAAACAAGATGGTGACGCCCAAAAACCAAGATGCCAAAATGCCGAACTCAAGGCTTCAAAACCGCAGGCCACAAACCAATGGGTTACGTCACGGTGACTTCGTCCACTTGTTATATACAGTCTATGGAAGGAACCACTGGTCCACAATCCACAAACAGGGTAGGGAAGTCGGAAAGTATTGAGTCAGACTTACACTTTGTGAGTTTTGGTGTTTTCATTGGATTTGTTGACAACAATTGTTCTCTAAAGTTGAGATGAAATGAAAAATGCATTTTTCACCTTTTTAGATCACCTCCCTAGTCATATTGTGCACCTCTATAACAAAATATGCAAAAAAAATCAAAAATCAATTTATTCATATTTTTACATCAAAATCCAATCATCTTTTCTTCCTATAAAACTAAATTTGACGTGTGCTTACGTAAGATAGTACCAACCAATAATATCATGGCGTTCATCCATCAATCAATCTGTAACTTTTAGCGACAAACAAGGTGTGTGCTGTAGCTCCGTATCGTGCTACATTCTAAGCCCGCCACTTTTTAGCGGTCCAATCAAATGCAAAGGATTTCGTTTAAAGCCCTCTTGTAACTGTACACCGCTCAAATACTCCGTTTCACTCGGGAACACTCTCAGTGCAGAAGCCAAAGACACTCTAACTTCCGTTTCAATGGGACTTTAAATACTTTCTTTTTAGACAGCACATGATCGATATAAAGAATAAGTGTAAACACCTATTCTCAACCTTTTTAAACAAATAATGAATTTCAACAGGCAAGAAACATTCGAGACATAACAATATCATATGTCAGTCATTTCATAAAAATAATTTCCTAACCTGTTGAGAACCACTAGTGTAGAATACATGATAAAGAGACACACACACATACACACTCCCTGATGTGTCAGAGTCCTACTTACACTCGGTGGTCCATTTATGTGGCTCCAGCATCAGGTATTGTTTGGTTTGTTCCAGCTCCTTCTTCAGACACTGGTACTTGGCTCTGACCTCACTGATTCTCTGCTGACGGTGTTCCAGCAGACGGAGCTTGGCACTGACGTACACAACCTCCTGACACACACAGAAAGAGAGAGAGAGAGGACAGATATGGATTTTATTCACCTTTACTTAGCCAGAGAGAGTGTGTTGTGAAACACATGTGGCTCTCTTTCAGCAGCAGCCTGCTTAACATTCACACAGTTGCATACATTCACACCTCATCGACCCTTCAGTGTGACCGCAGTCGAGTGCTTTCGGACACTGAGCGGCTTCACTGGAGCGGTCGGGGGTTAAGTGGCTTTCTTAAGGCCTGCTGTAGGGAAAATCTATATTTCATGGATTTCTCTCTCATCCTCTCTCCCAAGGCTCACAATGCTCCCTCCGCTGAATACATAAAGGTTTAAGAGTGGAAACCCACAAACCTGCACCATGCATTCATTTGCAACTATTTCAATTTCTGCTAAATCTGTGGAATTTTTTATAATTTCTACAATGAAGAAACACAGAGGGGAATAGATGTAGATTTATTTAAAATAAAAAGCTCACTATTCATACAGAACGTAGCGCTAATGTTGATTCATTCTTTTCGTGAAAATCCTTACTGTTGTATTTTTCACTTGAGTTGGTTTTTCTTATGTCTCTTTCCTCATTAACACACACTATACAGTAGCTACGCTTCCTATATCTCTGTCTGTTCTTCCTCCTCTTGTTCTCCTCCAGCAACAGTGTCCAGCAGAAGAACACTTATTGCTTTTTAATGTGCCCCACAACTATTATTCATCAAATCAATTTCTTTGACATCAAGTGCAATATGCATCGTGCCCTCTGGGCCTCTTTCTCTGCTCTTTGGCTCTCCACCTTCTTTAATTCTCTCTCCACATTTCTCATTCTCTCTCATGTAGCACCATACAGTATATTCTCCTTTCTTTAACCCTTTCCTGCTTTATTTGCTCCCTCTTCCACATTGCTATTTCTCCCTCCTTTCCCACCTTTCCTAGCCTCATTTTATCCTTTTCCCTCACTTTACTGTATGTGAATGAGTTTCTTTTGCCCGTGGGGATTGGGGAATTCCAGTCTGATCTGTACCTTCCATGTTTGTAATTCTCACACAGCCTCCTTCACTGTACAGCCGGTGAAAACAACCTCCAGTTAAACTAGACCCAACTGAATACTGACATCCACCACATTGTGAGGAAAACTGTGGTTAATACAGTAATATATATTGCGAGGGGAATGTAAACATTCACTCTGTATTTTCTTTAGGATGGATGCACTTTACAAACTGAAGCCTGAAATCTTAAATGTGGTCCAGTTGAAACTTGTTATTGTTAAATTGCATCATTATCAATGATGCAGCCACCGTGTAGCTCAGGTTTGTCTTCCCCCCTCTCACCCATGCCTCACCCGCCTCCTTTCTTTTCTTTGGATGTATATATTGTACACTGCACAGATGTTTTACATTTTGTATATACTATATATATAGAACTCTGCGCAGATGTTTACATTCCAACTGTACCTTAGTTTATTCCTTTGTACATATTTATTCCCGTATGTATTAATTGCTTGTAAATAGAGCCAATACAACTCAGCAAACATGCAATATCCAGAAGTGCAATATCTTACAGTTTTTTCATAGGTCAAAGCAAATACATATTTTCTATTTATAATGTATATAGTTTTAGGGCTGTCAATCGATTAAAATATCTAATCGCGATTAATCACATGATTGTTTATAGTTAATCGTGATTAATCGCAAGTTAATCGCACATTTTTTGATCTATTCAAAATGTACCCTAAAGGGAGATTTGTCAAGTATTCAAAACTCTAATCAACATGGACCTGGGAAAATATGCTTGTTTTATGCAAATGTATGTATATATTTATTATTGGAAATCAATTAACACACAAAACAATGACAAATATTGTCCAGAAACCCTCACAGGTACTGCATTTAGCATAAATAATATGCTCAAATCATAGCATGGCAAACTCAAGCCCAACAGGCAACAACAGCTGTCAGTGTGTCAGTGTGCTGACTTGACTATGACTTGCCCCAAACGGCATGTGATTATCATAAAGTGGGCATGTCTGTAAAGGGGAGACTCGTGGGTACCCATAGAACCCATTTTCATTCACATAACTTGAGGTCAGAGGTCAAGGGACCCCTTTGAAAATGGCCATGCGAGTTTGGAGCATTATTTACCCTATTTATCAACAAGCTGGTGTGGTGTAGCTGGTACCAATGGATTAGGTTTTCTAGTTTCATATGATACCAATATCTTCACTCTAGCTTCAATGAGCCCGCTACGACCTAAAAATCACAATCACAATCTGAATTAATGCGTTAAAGAAATTAGTGGCATTAAAACGAATCAACACATTAACTTTGACAGCCCTAATATTTGTACTCTTCTTTATTTTTATTACTATTTGATATACAGTATGTGTATGCACCGTCAGGATTGCTATTTAACTTCGTCGTACTTTGTGCAATGACTGATGAATAAAGGAGTTCTGTTATACTCTACTTCTCTCACCTTGCCCCCTACTTTGTCTCTCCTCTTCTGCAGTCGTTCGACGTCGTCTATCTCGTACACCTTGATCTCGAAGGTTTCTGTTGTTGCGGTCGCGCCCCGGAGGTTTGAGGGAGTTGGGGGCCCCAGTGGGCCATCTACCCAGCATGCACCTGGGCTGGAGGAGGAGGAAGAAGAGGAAGTGATGGCCTGTTTGGAGGAGCGGTGAGAAGGTGAGGAGGAGGAAGAGTCCAAGGTCAGTGCTGGGATCAGACGGCGACGCTGGAGGCCTGAAACAACAAATAAGATGAGTGTTACACACCACCAGAGTTTATCATAGTGTGTGTTTCCAGACATAGAAACACATTTGGTGATATATACTGTAGCCGTTCATCTCTCTTATTCATTTATTTAGTATTGTCCAATTATTGGTCTAACACTGCTCAATAAAACAAATGGCACAAAATAGGTATTTCTTACATTTTTCCACAAGTAAAGCATTGTAGTAAATTGTGCATTTTATCAGTGGCTAGTCTTCATCAAAGTTAAAGGGAAACTCTGTCCTACTTGTTCACTCTTTATCGTTTGCTGTGTCTTACAGAGGAAAACAGGAAGATACAGGACATGGATATAAAAACAGAATATTGTAAGCTGAGGAACGAGATCATGGGTGGTAGAGGAAAGAGATGGATATGGATGAATCACTGGAGGGAGGCAGAAAGGAAAGGACAAACGAAAAGCATTGAGTGATTGAAAAAGCAGAAAGGGAACTAGAAACAGATAATGGAGTGTGAAGTGAGATAAAAAAGTTTAGTCTCTGTTCATGAAGCCCACAGATAAGAGCAGCAGGTCGCTCTCTAATCTGCCCACTGCGCTAGAATGAACACACACACTCACTCATACATGCACACACGCTTTGCATAGAAATTGCCAGCCATGTAGGAATGAGAGTTATCAGATTCACCAGGAACTGAGAGATAAGGTGAGAGAGAGAGAGAGGAGAGAGAAAGTGGTGATTTTAATAAGGTTGCTGCTGTCTTTTGGTCTCATTGTGGCACAGAGAGGTCAAGCAGAGACATTAGTATTTCATTAGGTAGTAGGAAGCGGAATATAAGAGGACAGAGAAAGAATGAGTGTCTGCAGGGTGGAGAAGGTGGGAGAGGAATATATGAGAAGTAGACACATGGAAGAAAATGTGAGAGTTAGTGAATCCAATCTAATGGATATCAAGCATGAAGGGAGACCCAGCTGGAGATGTGATTAAAATTTCGGTCGCACTAACATCTTCACACGTTGCTTCAGTCTGCGACACATCTGTCCGTTCTTACTATTTATATTCTGTCTGCCTGAATTGGGACTGAATTTTTGTATCCATCTTGAACAACAAACAGAGTAATCCTTTCTGTCTTCTTGTGACAGTTTGACAGGGAATGCTCTCTTTGAAGCACAGAATCAGTTGTGGTTAAAAGGGAAATGAGAGTAAAGACGAGGCCGCGTCATATACACATTGGATGGAAAGGGTTACTCCAATTTAAAAGAATAATCAGAGACACACCAGGAAGAGCTGCCTCTGTCCAATCTGATTTTATGCACATATCCATCCTCGGGGTTAACCAGTAGAGTGTAATTTGGCGGGCACATTAGCAGCCTCTCTGTGTGCTGTTCTGGTGAATATATATTCATTACAGCCCACACCAGCAGATTCCCTTTACCATTTCACAGATGGGTGGTCAGGGTCACCTTTCCTACCTGCAACCTCCTTCTGCAGCCACAGCTTCTTTCACTTTTCCCTGACCTGTTCATTGCTTTCTCATTATTTCTATCAGTTCTATCTTCATTTCGTAGCTTGATATTTCTTTTTTTTAAAGCTTTAGCAGTTTTCTGATCACATTTTCTCAAAGCTTTCACCTCTATAGATTTCATAATACAATAATTATTTAGATGCTTTTTAGCTCTAAAAGCTAAGCATGCATGCTGAAAGTGGGCAAAAAAAATTAATACATATTGAGAACAGGATAAACTGAAAAAAAGGTCATCTTTGCATCGTGTTCACTGATTGAGAAATTAATTATTCATTCACAAAAACTAACCATGAGTACAGTTCTCATTTGATTTTGTAGACTTTGTTGCCACAGGGTGCTTGTACGTTCATGTCTTTCACAAGTGTTATTTATAACACACTCAAAGCTTTGTCATATCTAAATTAAGGGGTGCTGTAGCTCTACTGATTAAGGCAAATGACAGATTTATCCCCTATAAAGTAGTAGTAAGCCGATCCCCTCTCTTGTCATCCTCCATGATGCTCCATAATCCAATTAAGTGAAAACGTCATTGAAGCAATATTTAGAAAATAGGTTTAATTGTGACCTGTGTTGCTCCGGCTCTTCTTGCTGCTCTTGGAGCTCCGTCTGGAGGAGGTGGTGGCTGAGCTGTGCTCACTGAGGGAGTCCTGAGCTGAGGAGGTGCTTCCTGTGTTCTCGCTGCTGTCTCTCAGCATGCTCTCATAGCCACTGCTGCCTCCGCTGTGGTAAAACAAGGCTGTCTTCCCCATGGCCGGGGGCAGCTCGCCGCTCAGTACACTGCTGTTAGAGGCAGAAGGAGATCACAGTTAAAGGTAAAATAAATTTTAAAAAATAATGTTTTAAGCAGCACTGAAGGGATTTTGTGACAAATTGAATGAACTTGAGGTTACCTGTTGTCACTAGCATGGCCGCTGCTGCAGCGATGTGCTTTTCTTGGAGCTGTGATCTTGCTGTAGGGGGAGGGCAGCGTTTGGACCACTGTTGCCTTCTCCTCTCCCCCGCCACCTCCACCTCCACCTCCACCTCCACTACCACCTCCACTACCACCACTTCCTGCTCCAGCTCCCCCTCCACTGAGGACAGGAAAATAGGATACAAGGGTTTAACCCATTTATTGTCATATAATGAACTCAATTAATATAAAGTGCTCTATGAATCTTGCAGTTTGCATAATTTCAGCATAATTCTTTGCTTAGGATATGTCCTACTAAATGCTTGAAATGTAGAACGAAATAAAGTCAAACTGGCTAACCTTGCACCTCCAACTCCTCTTTCCTCTGCTGGATCTGTGCCACCTCCCTGGGCATGACTCCTGGAACGGGTGCCTGCACTTCCCTGGAGGAGCTCTGAGATTCGACCGTTGACAGCCCGGAGAGGCAGCTTGGCAGCCAGGCTTCCCCCTCGACTGCGGCTCAAAGACTGGGTAGACCAGGATCCAGATGAAGGTGCCTGCTGCTGCGGAGGGCTCTGGACTGAGCTCTGGGGCTGAGGAAACACATAAATGGATGCTTAAGTGGTTGGAAGGAGAAATGGAGGCCGTGACGGCTTGAATTACTTGCATTGAGATATTGATGCATGTTTTCTTGTGTTAAAAGTGCACAAGGAGGAAGGTCTCATAGTTGTTTTTCTAGTTTTGTCTGATGAGCTGAGTCATGTAGTTTACAGCTGTTAGACGTGTGTTCATTTACAATAAAAAAAAAATTCCTTGCTACTGTACCTTCCCAATAGGAGGAAGGCTGGAGCTGCGGCTGGATGCTTGGCTCAAAGACTTGGTGGAGAAGCTCAGAGTTTTGGTGCTGGATGCAGACAGACTCCTGGCCTTGGGACTGCTGGTCATCAGCAGCTTGCTGACCGCTGAGATCTTTGACTGGCCACTGGTTTTGGCTGGTGACTGTGGAGCGCTGCTCGGACCGGGACTGGTACTGAAACTGGGGCTGCCAGTGTTTCCAGTAGGAGAAGATACCGATCCAGCACGGGTGAGGCTGCGCCCAGTGCGAGGCATGGTGCTGTCCCCCCTCACTCCTCCTCCTCCTCCTCCTCCTGCCCCTCTCAGGCTCGCCCCTCTCTCCAGAGAGAAGCAGTCGTAGTGGTGGGAACCACCGTGGGAGCCGTGGACCCGACCCAGAGAGTTGGTTCTGTTTGCAAGCTGTTCCAACTTGGCGCTGAAAAGTCTGCTGCTGTCTATGCTGGAGCCTCGTTGTCTGGCGATCCCAGCATCATCTGCTGAGCTGCCCAGTAATGACGCTCCGTGGCTGGGCTGGTGGAGAGGGCTGACTGCTCGGTTCCGCTGGTCGAGGCTGGACTTCCGTATCGGCGGCAGAGGTGGGATTCCCCCCTTCCTGTGGGAGAAAAAGCCTTGTTTTCCAGTTGACCCCCGGCGGTCAAGTGTGGAGCGGGGACTGCAGGGGGTTGAAGTGGTGACGCCAAGATTGCGGTACTCGATTCCATTGTCCAAGCCGTCGTGGCGGTTGAGACGGTGCCAACCGCGGGGAAGACTGGCAGTACGGTGGATATCTGGGCTGTAGATAGTAGTCAGGCATTCTCCCTGGGCAACAACAGCGACCATCTCGCAGCCATCCACCACTCTCTTAAAGGAATCTGGAGACGACGCAACCTCACCTCCTGAACTAGAGCTGCCATGATCCCCACCTGGTGATGGGAGAATAGCAAATAAGAAAGAACATAGACTTAGTTTAAGAATCCTGTTAATCTTTTACTTTTAAACAACATTTCACTGTTTATTACCATCAGGCCAAGACTAGCCACTGACCAGCTGATTGAAGTGTCAGTGGTTTAAAAGCAACGACCCCTCATCAAACTATAAAGCGAGGAATCTGTCCGTCTGTCTTTCTGTATGTCCTTCGCATATCTCGAGAGCTGCTCTTCTGATCGACTTCACACTCAGCGGGTGTATTGTTCAGGACCAAAGGGAGTGCAGTGTTGAATGTGGTGCAGTTTGGCCCTATGGTGACGCTATAACAATGAACTTTAGGTTTTGGCCTGTAACCTTTGAACCCTAAGTCGGATGGATTTTGTGGGTCCAGATGAATCTATCCATATAAGCCACACCCCTTTGCATCTATATTAATCTTCTACCGTTTTGAATTGTGTCCCAATCAGATTTTTTGCTATTTCTCCTACAAATTTTGAGCAATTGTCGCCAAATTTGGTACAAAACATCTCTGGACCAAACCGGAAAAAAGTAACTCTTTTGTATTGTTGATGAGCCATAAAGTTTTGCTATAGCTGGCCCTGAAAGTTAGCTCAAATGCTGTGGGCAGTGCTTATATTACAAAAAATGTCATATCTCCCAAACGCTTTGACCTGACCACATTTGGTGGACACATGTAGATGTAGCGCTTTTCTAGTCTTCCCATTCACACAAACATTCATACACTGATGGCAGAGGCTGCCATGCAAGGTGCAAACTTTGCCCATCAGGATCTAATCTAAATACTCATTCACACACTGATGGCTCAGGGGAGGGCTTCATTGGCTTCACTTCACACACAAGCTCCCTTGACCTCCCTTCCTCAATTAACCCCAGTTGTCTTGCTCAAGGACACTTCGACATGTGACCGGAGGAGCCGGGGATCGGACCGCCGACCTTCTGATTGGTGGACGACCTGCTCTACCTTCTGAGCCACAGTCGCCCCAAATAAATGATGCAACATTGACATATTTGGTGCCATTTGGTCAATAGGTGGCGCTGTAGCAGCATTATCTAACTATAAAGGATGGAATCTCTGTCTGTGTATGTATATATGACTGCCCTTTGCATATCTCGAGAACCGTTCATCCAATCAACTTCACACTTTACGGGTAAAAGCAGCCATAACGCAAGCAATTGGCCCGTTCCAGACGGGCAGGCGCTCTGAACGAGCGCTTCACCAATGTTTTTAAATACTGGAAACAAAGACCCATATTATCTGTTCTGTCAGGACACTTTATCATAGCTACTAGAGTTCCATGATGATCAACAGAAGTCGAGTCAAAGCTCTGAGGAAATGCCAAGTGTAAAACAAACACTCCATAAGTACACAAAAATTCCCAGTCTGAATTATAATCCCAGTCCTGCCCCGCTTACCGTCCCTGCAGAAGCTCCGGTGGTCTCCGTTCGCAGCTCCAGTCTGGTACTTTGAATGCTCTACGTCCCTCTTCTCTGGCTTCACTTCACACACAAGCTCCCTCTCCTTCATGCCGCGCTTCAACCAGGGGTCTTCAAAGCTCATCTCGCTGGACATAGAAGCTAAAAGTGGTGCTTTAAATGTGTCTTTCATTAAGCCGGACTTGGTGGGTGAAGAGAGGATGGTTGGTTCCTTTATAACCATGGGTTTGACAGCCACACATGGGTGCACACTAATGGTGGTCTTGAAGGGAGAGAGGCTACCAGGTAATGCCAGAATTTGGATGTTAGTTTTAGCCATGGATGGAGGCAGCTTCCTCAGCCTGTCTTTGGTTGGAGTCGCCTTATCACTCCCGTTTTCCGACAGCACCACTTCTCCTTCCAGACTCCCTCTTCTTGGGCTGCCGCAGCTTTCGTAACAAAGGCTCTGGTTGGGTTCAGGTTCAGCCAGGGCCTCCCCTTGCTGGCTCTGGGACTGACTGAAGCTGTGGAGAGACTGGTCAGCTTCACTACCCATGCTCAGATCACTCATCCAGGAGGAGATGGGTGAACCGCAGTTAGACATCCCTGAGGCTAAGGCTTCACCTTCTATCCGCAGCTTGGCCATGGCCACCTACAGCAGGACACAAGTATGGCATTTTGAAATCCAAAATAAAATGATTTAGGCTCTGGTGAAGTAGTACAAAAGGGTTCTTATGGTTCAAATAAGATCAAATCAGCCATATGTGTGAACATTAGCTCAAGTTTAGAACACATTTCCACATGCCAAATGATCTTAGTGAGTCAGTCACACTAACCTCTGCAATTGCAGCAACGTCCGTAACCCCTGAGGTTGTTGCAGGACCTGCAGTCATGTGGTAATCCTCTACAGATCCATCCTCAGCAGCACTGATGACGCAGGCGGCTTGAGAGCAACAGTCACTTTTGAAGCTGATGATGCTCGTTGGACGACAGGTCAGGCCCTGAGTCTCCATGAGAGCTGTAACAATGAGGTTCTCCTCACCTCCTGAAGCCACGGTGTACACCAGTTCATCCTCCACAAGCGAGAGAGGTCCAGCTGTTCCTACAGATGCTGCCGGTCCCGAGGCTGCAAGTGGAGGACAGTATGAGAACCAAGTTACCACATTTGGGGAATAATTTCCTATATTTGCCGTCATAGTTCTTTCTCTTTCTTTGCATATGACTTATTTTTATATCTCACCCCCCTCTCCTTGTGTAAAAATAGCAACTGGAACTCACCATCCCTGTGCGTGTCCAGGGGTATCGGTGGGACGTCGTCGTCACAGAGCGTCTCCGCTGATCCCAGGCTGGCAGACAGAGACTGAGCTGGCTCTCGGACTTGAGGACTCATGCCCACCGGAGACGTCCTGGACAGCAGGGACTCTGTGGAGGAACGGCCGCTGTCTGCAGCCAGACTGTCTGCAGAATCACAAACACACATTTGGCGTCGTGATTAATTTTGTTTTCCAAGTGCAGAATATAAGGAAATTGGCTTCACACTATGATGCCAATTTGGAACCACTGGTTATACTGATAAACAGTGTTGTGCTGAGGCAACTCAGTATGTGGCTGTATTTTATGTGCCTTAAGACATTTATGTAGATGCTGTTATCGCCTTTTGGCATAAAACAGCAACAACATTACCTGCCGGAGGGAGATGCATGTAAGGACGCCTAATAACAGACTTTTCATACATCATTAAGTCTTAAGCAGCACCAATACAGTACTCCACTCTAAAGCATAAACATGTAGAAAGAAACATACTGTCTGAGGTCAAAGCGTCTGTGGCCTGTCCGTCTTGAGCAAGAGTGTGTGAGGACAGAGGGGGCGTCGCCGGCATCACGCCCTTCTGGGTGTACACTTTACACCGCTGGGACGGGGAGGACGGCGGCCTGAGGAGGAATACAAGAATCAAATCACTGTTTATTACATGCAACTCCTTACAGTTTGATATAATAATAATAACAGAAACATCATCAAGAAATAATATTTGTATTAATATTCAATATTAAGGTTTTTTAGACATCTTCCAAATGTTGTTTTCATTAAAACTGAAGTCATCAGTTAACGTTATGTATGTCTGTGTACTTTACCTGTAGTCTGCGGTTTTGGTCAGACTGGCGATGCCGAGGCGTGGCGATCCTAACGGGCGTGCCTTCCCATCAGTGTTACCGCCCAAATTCAGACTCTCACGGCTGTTCAGAGAGACAGTAAAGGAGACATCTCGTCACATGCATGGAAAATAAAACTCACACAATTCATACATAGCTCCACCTGTCCTCACCTGTCATGCAGGGAGCTCTTAGTCCTAAGCAGCGGGTTAGAGGTGATGCTGCTGCTTCCTGTAACGCTCCTGGCACTAGTAACTATGGGAGAACCAGAACTCTGAGCCAGGTTGTGGATCATCGTGTGGGCCAGCTCGGCCTCTTCCACCACCTCCTTGATCTCCTGCAGCTGCTGGTCATTGGTCCTCCTCCTGGAGGCTGCTGCTGCTGAGGAGGAGGAGGAGAACTGCACTGCACCTCCTACA
This sequence comes from Sebastes fasciatus, assembly GCF_043250625.1. NCBI lineage: Eukaryota > Metazoa > Chordata > Actinopteri > Perciformes > Sebastidae > Sebastes > Sebastes fasciatus. Next base: position 18,408,772 of record NC_133796.1, on the reverse strand, counting down.
GCACATGGAGAGCCTGTGGGATGTTGGACAGAGCAATGTTTTCTGAATGACCAAAGCTTACAAGAACTGTAAAATGGGACTTGGCTAGTTTACAGAAGCCTTCAAAGACAGTTTTTGGTCACAAAGACGCTGTAATAAAACATGTATATAGAGTATATGTAATGAATGAATTAACCTGTTTTGGTTTCTGTATCCAACACTGCAGGAGAGCCAGGTGCAGAAGGAGGTGAGGATGGGACAGCTGAAGATGGACATGGTTCTTGTTTGGCTCCTTGTTTGCTCGCTGGAACCTCTTCAAAGGGGAACTTTGACACCTGAACAATGAGGCAGGATGGACGAAAAGCATAAATGCTTTGATTTGATTGTTCACAAAGGAACTTCTCTCCACTTATGTCACCTTTATTTCAAATTAAGAGCACACTGTTATCCAAGACAACTTCAGTGGTGGTGGATGAGAATAAAACATAAAAACCTGCATTAGAGTCATGCAAAGAATGGGGTCTTGTACAAAATATATTAACAATAAGGTAATGCCTTTTCAAATGCATTATTTTGTAACACAATTGGCAGCATATGCTTATTGAAAAGGATGGAAAATTGCCACCACAAACACAAGCTGTGAAAGCAAGCAAAAGGGTATGCAGACACATGCAGAAAATATTAAGTAGATACAAACAAAACCCTTTTTTCCATTTAAATAGATGGTGTTCAGCTTGTCAAGCAACCTGTCAAACGTCAATACAGCATCTCCTTCTCTTCTCTGGTATATTTAGTTTTTATTGTAATCATAGCAAAAAAAGGACAGAAATCTCTTCTCACCTCCTCGCTGCCATCGATGCAGCCCAGTCTCTCCTGCAGCTCAGCGAAGGTGTTGCATTTCAGGCACTCGGCTCCTTCCTCTGGGACGGGAGCCAACGGCTGCCCCAGCAGTGACTGAGAGGGCTGAGGCTGAGAGGGGCCACTGGGTTGGTCCTCTGGTTGAGACTGAACCTGTTGGAGCAGAAAACATGAAGACATAAGTGTTTCTCTGCAACAAATATTTGTAAGATTACTGCTGATTGTGTGAACTCTAAATGTAAATATAGTTAAATTACCTTGCTCTGGGCTCCTGCTGCCTGACTTTGTGTTTGATGCTGCTCTGACGTTTTACCTCGAAGCAAAGCGGGAATAATCGGTACAAATTCTGGCGGCCCCTCATTGTCTGTCAGCTCTCTATCCGACACCGCAGCCCCATTCGGGCCCACGTAGATCACCGTGTCACATGACTGCTCGCTGCTCGAATATTCGTCAGGGTCACTGGACAGTCGCAGCAACGGGAGGTCAGAGTCGGTGTCACCGCGGTGATGGAAAGGCCGCAGATGGGTCGGACGACGCATGCGACCCTCCTCGCAGGAGCTCTCTCCTCCAGAGGAGCTGGACGTGTATTGCTGAGGAGGGATGGAGACAGACACGGAGTAGGTGGTGAGAGAGAAAATATTCCCTTTTTAGATTCGCAGAGCATGTTTCTTTTTTTGCCTTTAATTGACAGTTCACACCAGAGAGAGACGGGAAAGATGGAGAAGAGAGAGAAAAGGATGACATCCACACAGATCCTGGTAATGCATCTTGCGCCAAGTAAGATAAGAACTTTAATTTAATTCATTCCTATCTCTATCACAAACTGGCACTTTAAGATATCTACTGACTTCAGTTTTATTTGTGTTTTTAGAGCTCTGAAGCCCTCACTCCTTTTTATTCTTCAGCTGAACAATTTTGAAATAAGTGAGCATGAGAAGAGAAGGTGTCATGATGGAAACGGAGAGGAGGTGACAAAATGCACATGAACTCCGGAAATGAAACATTATGCAATGCAATATCAAGATTATGAGCAGGATGTCATTAATTAACAACACTTAAATGTTCATCTGTTTTAAGCATCTTGACTGTAGTTGTCTTTACCTTGAACTTAATGTACCTAAAGTTTTAGTTTTATGAGATTCAAACTCACCACTGTGACTTTAGTTTTCTTCTTTTTCATGCGGAGGACGCGGGAAGCAATCTGGATGGTGGAAAGGGTTTCCGAGAAATCTCTGGGTGAGGCAGAGATGTGAGCAATCATGGTGGTCCGGCAGTTCATGTTGCCTAGCGACTCCCTTAGCAACATGGTCAGCTTGCTGTCCCTGGTAACACACATACACCGAGATGTGAGCACGAAAGACACTTTGGGAACGCACACAGTCACTCAAACATGTGACGAAACTGGTCGATTCTCCAACAGGCACCCACACACATATGACATTTGACAAAGGATTATTAATAACTCGTCTTGGCTTCAGTCTACGTAATAATGACACAACACTAGACTAACATGTTCATATCAATGCAGCTGAAAGATTCAAAAGGTAATTGTTGATTATGTTTATTGATCAGTGCTGCTTAAAGGTTTGTATTTCAGGTGAAAGCTAACACAGTCTTAAAAGAAGCACTCTGGATATTATGTAGTCTAATATTGGGAGATGATCTATCTCCCTGAGAGATTACGCCAGCAGATGGGAGAATAAAAGTAGGCTGTGTGTTTAAGAAAAGACTTTCTCCTGGGTGGGCTACTGCAATCATTCATAGCCTTTTGTGTGTGTGTGGGTGTGTGTGTTCATGTGTGTGTGAGGCCTGCAGGCTGACAGTGAGTAAAGCTCCTCTGTGGCCCACTACCTCACGCTGCTGTCCCCCTTTCCTAAAAATACAGCCTGCAGGCATGTCTCACACACACGTATGTGTACATTCACATGCACACAGATACATACACACACGTTACGTATACTGTACACTCCTATCTTGACCTCTTCTTCCTCATCGATGCTTCACTCCTCTCCTCTCTTTCTCTGTTTGCTGCCTCAGGGCTTCAACAAACCCTCCTCTCTCTCCTGCCTCGGTCTATCTCTATCTCTAGATCTCTCTCTGAGATTAAAGTAGGTAAATTCATGACTCATGAAGTATTCATTTGCATGTTAATTCAAGTGCTGGGGACTTTGGATTAGATCTTACCTCCCAGCCTGTGCTAGATTTATTACCGGGTTTTTTTTCCAGGGAAGACTACATGATGCTCTCTATGATTAAAACTATCCTATCATGAAAGCAGCATCTAAATCGACCATTATTACAAGAAGATAATATTAGGACCTTAAGAAGCAGATTTGTACTTATGTATGACTGAGTTTATAAATTAAGAGAGACTTTCCTGGAGTACGCTGGCATTTCTATGCTTCTATTGCTAACAATTGCAACGGTCCAACGGGATATTGGAGTGCTTGACTGTGTCCCTGTAGTGTCTTGTATGACAGACTCCAGACAGTGTAGGAGTGGGGGTGTCAGTGGATATATTTAGGGAGCTGTATGAGTTTGCCAAAAGAGAGATACAGCAAACCAGATGGAAGTGGTCTGATTTCTTGGACAAGGAGCTGTAGAGCGTCCCTGATGGGAAAGGGTGATGTTTAGTGAATGTGAGAAGAGCCTTTAAATCTCCATGTTGTGGCTGAAATGTTGTCTGTCTGTCTGGCATCACGCTGAGACGCTTGGATTCATGTCTGGGAGAGAACCAAAGCGTTGATTTTGTGGTAACAGACAACTGTCTGCCCCTTTTTTTTTTTCATGAACTGGGAAGCTACAAACACACGACAATGTCTACTGATCAACTGGCATAAAATCACCGGTTACCTAGCAACAGTACTGGAACAGGACTCGGATTATAAGAACAGGACGGGACACTCTCCCAAAAGTAATGAAGCACCGGGAGACAGGCTTTAACTGTGATGAAATGAATGGAGCAGAATTATTGGACTCAAAAACTGGATTTTAACACATTTGGGTTTTTCTTCCAATATTGTCACATCACAGGAAAGACTGTAACTGTCATACGGTTAGTCAGTCGGTCAGTTTGTCCATCTCTTTGGTCCAGATATATCTTGACAACTATCAAATGGCGTTCATGATCCCAGATGATTAAACCTACAGTATGACTTTGGTGATCCCCTGACTTTTCCACGAACACCACCATGGGGTTGACATTTTTTAATTCTAGTGAAATTTCTCAACAACTATTGGATGGATTGCCATGAAATTTGGTTCAGATATCCATGATGCCCTGAGGGTTAATCCTCATGACATTGATGAAAAAGAGACTTTTCCTCTTTAGCACCACCAGCAGTTCAACATTTTGACCAGTGAAATATCTCATCATCTACAAGATGATTTGGCAAAAATGTTGGTACATTTTGGACATTCATGGTCCCCATAGGATGAATTGTAAAAACCTGTGATCCTCAAAATTTCACATTGTTGAATACTTTGCTTTAAGACCAAATAGAGTGGTGCAGGAATTAGTCCTAAAACTCTGAAATGAGTTAGCATTTTAGCACTTCCGGTTCCCTTGTCAGGAAGTCAATGTTTTTTTTGAATGGGTTTTTAGTTAGATGCCTGAAATAAGGTCTGTGGTTAACGCAAGCATAAGATATTTCAACGTTTTGTTCCTCGATATAAAATGTCAGTAAATATCCCACTCGTGAATTTTGAAGCTTTTACCTGTCTTAAAAAGGCGGGTGCTAACAAGTGGCTAAATGAGACTACAAAGCATCAGCACGCCGGCTCGTCCGCCTTTACAGCCTCGTTGTGTATACTCGCGTCCATGAGACCGTGATGTAGTTTGTCTATAGCTAAATGTTAGCTTTTTACTTCTGCCGATTGCATTTACACTTCAAAAATCATAAAAGTGGTGTTCATTTGTGGAGATTATCTTGTTGATCAAAACGTGTAAGTATCATAAACGTTTATTTGCCACAGAGCTTAATTTCTGCAATAATCTAAAACCCAATGGAAAAATCCCATTGGCTTTTTGTTGAAGGAACCAGGGCGATGCTAACTTCCTGGTTGGTATACAAAAATATGTCATCTCTGCAGCACTCTATACCTACCAAATGAATGACATTCCTATCAGCCCCAGCTGTACCTACTTTGTATTTAGTGCTAATTAGATCCTTTTAGCATGCTAAACTCAGATGGTTAACAATGTATATTATCTGCTGCCTTACCTGCTTAACAGTGTCATTGCTAACATGTTTAAATTTAGCTCAAAGCCTACTTGTACGGCCTCACAGAGCTGCTAGTATCGCTGTAGACTCTGGTCTTGTTTCTCTAGTGCTGTTTAGATTAGTCCAAATGCTAGCTACCTTCAAATCCTTGTACTGTATGATGACACTGACCCATCTTTCTCTTATATTCCAAAGAAGAAGATAATTGAGCTCAAAAACACCACCAGCCAAATGTTTTATTCAAAAGCTATTAGGTAGTCTCATATATCTTCCTGACTGTAGTGACACACTCCACCCTTCTCCACTGATATCCACGTTGGCTTGTGCTCCATAGCCTTCGCTCAGTGACTTGTGACTCTGTGGCGACCGTTATGTTGATGATCCTTGCTTCTAGAGAAGTGGCAGTAACACTGCATACATTGCTAAACCAGTCCAAATCCCCTGACAATCCGACAACAGCCTGAGTCACCAGTGCCAAACCAGACTCAGCTCAGCTTTGCTTGCAGCTTCAGTGTTAGGTAGCAGGTTGTTTTGCAATGTAAATGTGAAAGCTGGTGATTAAATTAACCCAGCGAGAAGCACAGAGCTGCAAAGCCCTTAAGGAGAGTGGAGGAGTAAGAGGGAAGGAGGGAA